>NC_056741.1:646969246-647011746 GCF_019279795.1 Protopterus annectens
GGAGGCTCTATAGGCAGGCAGGCAGAAATAGCAGACAGGTGTGCTTTTTAAGGAGTAAGACAAGCCTGTCTTTAGCAGTTCACACAGGTAAGAGAGAATTAGAGGCAGGTCGCTGCCCAGCAGCTCTATCTGTCTTTTCTGACACTAGATAGAAAATCTTCTCCATTTAGAGAGATAGGATTTTCTTGTGTTTGGTTTCCTGGCCTCCTGCAGGACTGAGAGTACATCCTTATTGTACAGGTGTCTGAAGGGAATCAGAATCCTATCCGCCACAGGGAGGGTGCATGGATCTCCACTGTGGGTGAATCTGTGTTCCTGGGTGGTGTGTGAGTAGATCCATTGAGGGGTGGCAACTTGTGGTGATTGCCCTTGGATAGATGATGAAGTAGGGGGAACCAGTACTACCTTGGCCAAAAGGGGGTCACCAACAAGATTTTTGGTGAGTTCTGCTGAATTTTCAGTGGGACTCTCTGGATCAGAGGGAAGGGGGGAAAGCGTACAGGAATTTCTCCTTTCAAGACATTAAAAATGCATGTGTTTAAAGAGCCTTTGGGTCATGACTTCTGGAGCAATATCTCTGGAGTTGCTTGTTTGTGGAGGAGGTGAACAGGTCTCTCTGTGGTATACCCCACCTGTGGATCAGATCTAGGAATACCTCCCTTGACAGCATCCACCTGTGACTGTCTGAGGAGGTTCTGCTAAAGGAGTCTGCCTGGCAATTGTGTTGGGAGGGGATGTAGGCTGCCTGTAGGGAGATCCCCTGGGAGACAGTTAGATCCCATACCTGTAGGGCTAGTCTGCAGAGGAAGTAT
Organism: Protopterus annectens; assembly: GCF_019279795.1. NCBI lineage: Eukaryota > Metazoa > Chordata > Ceratodontiformes > Protopteridae > Protopterus > Protopterus annectens. The sequence continues at coordinate 646,970,059 of NC_056741.1, forward strand.
GACTTTGTCTCTCCTTGCTTGTTCAATTAACAACTTGTTCATTATGGTGTTGTCTATGAAGATCTTCAGAATGCCCTGTCTGAGGAAAGGAAGAAAGGCTTGCAGGGCCAGAAGAATGGCTAACATTTTCTTGATGTTGATATGCCATTGTTTGTGTTTGTCTTTCCACAAACCTTGCACTGTTCTTGTGTCTAATGTTGCCCCCCCAGCCCAGTTCTGAGGTATCTGTGTGCATGATCTGGGAAGGGGAGGGCAATTGTAGAGGGAGACCTGGGTTTAGGGTCACCTGAGACATCCACCACTTCAGCTCTTGTTGCAGGCAGGGGAGAAGTGGGATTCTGAACTGTAGGGGGTGTGAGTGCTGAGACCATACTGAATGAAGATACCATTGCATCTTTCTCATGTGTAATCTTGCCAGTGGCAGCCATGTGGCCGAGATGTTTGAGGAATTATCTCGCAATTAGGGCAGGTGAAAAGAGGGCAGATTGAAGAAGTTGGGTCAGGGAAAGCCCTTTTTCCTGAGGTAGGAAGGCCATCCTGAGGTCTGTTCTGATTCTGCATCCTAGGAAGACAATGTCTTGTGTAGGATTTAGTTTGGATTTGGGGAAGTTTATGAGGAACCCTAGAGACTGCAGCAGGAGCAGAAGGTCCTTTGTGTGGGCAAGCAGGGTTTGTCTCCTGCTTGAATGAGCAGGTCATCTAGGTATGGAAAATGTGCATCCCTCTTGTTCTGCAATAAGCAATGACTGGGGCTAGGCATTTTGAAAAATACCTGGGAAGCAGTGGAGAGTCCAAAGGGCAAGGCACAGAACTGAAAATGCAAGGAGTCTGCTTTGAATCTGAGGAATTTTCTGGAGGATGGTTTTATGGGAATATATAGATAGGCTTCTTTGATGTTCAGGGTCACCATGAAGGTCTGGGGAAGGATGAGGGGAAAGAGAATGGGTAGAGTAATCATCCTGAAAGACGGGACCTTCAGGAATGTGTTGAGGCGGGAAATGTCTAGGATGGGTCTCCATGGTCTCTCCTTTCTGGGCACCAGAAAAATTCTGGAGTAGAAGCCTCTCCCTCGAGCAGAGGGGGGGGGGGACGAGTTCTGTGGTGCCTTGGAGCAACAGGTTGTGTAGGAGCTCAGGAAGGAGGGACCATTGAGAGGGGGGAGGCAGTGGAATAGGAAGTTTTGGAGGGGGGTATACAAGACATGAAGTAACCCTCCTTCAGGACAGACAAGACCCATTTGTCAGATGTCACTAGGGCCCATGTAGGGAGGCAGTGAGAGAGATGGGAGGATAGAGGTATGGTAGGAGGAAGGGGAGTAGAAAGGGAGGCAGGCAGTCAGATGCTGCCTGCCCTTTCTGGAAAGGGAGGTCTCTGGGCAGAGGTCTGAAGTGTCCTAGGCTGAGTAGTCTGTCTCTTGTGAGGTCTTCCAGACCTGGAGGGGACAGAAGGCCTAGAAGACTTCCTAATAAATTGTGTCTTGGCCGGGTAATTCCTTTCAAATTTTGGGATTGGAGAGACAAGAAGCTGCTTTAAATCTTGGAGCTCTTTCCCTTTTTGATGAAGTGAATGGTAGAGATCAGCTACCTTGGATCCAAAAAGGGCAGTGTGATCCAAAGGAGCATCCAGGAGTTTGGCCTTAAAGTCATCTGGTAGGGGCTGAAGACGCAGCCAAGAGTATCTCCTCAAAACAGAGGCAGATGCAGCTGAACTGGCAGAGGCATCAGCTGCACCATATGCACAATGGACACCTTAAGGAATGTTTATTAACTTAGGAGATGAACCCAAGCAAGGAAGACAGGGATGCCTTTGCAGAGCCGTCAGGGATCTCATTAAGTTCCTTAGAAGCTTTTTCCAGTAAGGCCAGGGAGTATTTGTGTATGTGAGACTGGCAATTTGTAGCCCTAAAGGCTAGAGTAGCAGAAATGTATATCCCCCCCCTCCATGGCCTTGATGTCTTTATCTGCAGGCAGGACAGTAGTAGTAGGGTGAAGTTTAGTAACTCTATCAATGGCAATAGAAATGGTTGCTGGGTTAGCTGGTGGGCATTTGAAAAGTAATTTGTCTGCATCAGGTAACCTATACAACTGGCCTGCCATTCTAGGGGCAGGTGGCTGTGAATCTGGGTTTAAACATGCTGCTGCAAAGGCATCCAGGAAGGCAGGCTGGACAGGAGGAATAGGAGCTGGGTTAGGAGATTCCATCTGGATCAAGTCATAGAATCCTTTTTGTTGCTCAGACATGTCTGAGCAATCCCATTTAAAATGTTCCCTCATAAGAGTTACAGTGTCCCCAAAGGTAAGGTCTTCTACAGGGGAGTCAGGTTCAGCAGAGGCCTCTTCTGGGGATCCATACCCCAGAGGGGATGAAATTTGAGAAGATTAGGACAAGGAGTCCTCTGAGGAGTTTGACATTTCCTCTCCTGCAGGTTGGCTAAGAGTAGTCTCTGGCTGAATAGGCCTAGTGTTAAGGAGAGGAGGAGCAACATGATGGAGGTCTGACATAGGCCTAAGGGCCAGAAAGGGGTTGTAGAGGCTCTGACTGAAGGCCTGCTAGTCTGGTAAGGCCTCTGGGGTTGAAACGATATGCCTAATCTTCTGTTTTTTCTTTGTAGGCCTAACCAGCGTCTGGCTGGTGGTCGGCCTTGAAGTAGGAGGAAGAATGGTAGAGGTCTGCTCTGAAGCACGTATCGCAGAAGCTGGTTCCCCCTGGCATCTGAATCAGGTGCTGGGATATCCTCCCTGGATGTGTCATCTGCTCTGGATTTTGTGGCCTCCTGGTAGGTACCCACTTTATCCGATGTGATGGACTCCGGTTCCTTGGCCAAGCTAATGGTAGCTACAGGCTGAGAATCATCGTAAGGAGGCACGGTGAAGGGCCTCGTGGGTTGGCCCTCTTCCTAGGTGGTTCGGATAGGGTGTCGGATGAGGCTTCCATTCTGAGAGCGATCTGCCTAAGGTGCTGGCTTTCAAGGTATAAGTCAAGGGCCTGAAGTTGGTGATGAAGGGTCTTAGGGACGAATGACTTACAAATGGCGCAGATTTTTATAATCGTGATCCCTACCCAAACAAAAGAGACACTGTTCGTGTGTGTCTTTGTGGGGAATCTGGTGACCACAGTTGCACTTGCTCTTACCAGACATTAATAGACTATAATAATTACAAAAGCACTGAAGAAAATCCTCAACGGGGTACTTATCTTAAAGTGAAACTGATCCAACATCGACGAGTAACAGGAACACCTCGCATATGACTGGCAGCTGAAAAGTTCTGAAGACTGGTGCATGCAGACATCACATTTATAGCCTACATACCAGCCAACACATCAGACGTCCAATGCACCATCAGGGACTGGAAAAGCTTTGGAAACCTGGCCAAACAAGCTGGTGGGAAGAAGGGTAAACCCACTAGTGAATACTGCAACATTGGAATAGAAGGACATCTGTTTGATGAGGGGTTGTCTGGATGAAAGTAACTGACCCTGTTGTTACTTAGTTTAAACAGTAATATCTTAATAAATAAATAAATACATACATACATAAAAATAAAAAATAAGGGATAAAATGCATCACAGAACACCCAGACCTTCAGAGCTTCAGGGGGCTGATGGCCCCCACACTAAGGTTGTATAAGTGGATTCTGACACAGGCTTAATAGTGACAAACCAGCCTTGCACTGTGATATACACAGGAGGATATTATAGAATGTACATGGAGCCAGGATGAAGCCATTATTTATTTACCTTTGCACCCTAACCTCACAAGCCACCATCACCTGTTGGGTTGGGGACAGTGTGGTCATTATTTCTTTAACTTTCCTCACAGACTTCAGAGGGGAGCACAGAGGGTCACACAGTTTGTATTAGGAGCAGTGTACTGGGTAAAATATTATTTCTTTAACCTTCCTCACAGACTTCAGAGGGGAGCACAGAGGGTCACTCAGTTTGTATTAGGAGCAGTGTACTGGGTAAAAGATTATTTCTTTAACCTTCCTCACAGACTTCAGAGGGGAGCACAGAGGGTCACTCAGTTTGTATTAGGAGCAGTGTACTGGGTAAAAGATTATTTCTTTAACCTTCCTCACAGACTTCAGAGGGGAGCACAGAGGGTCACTCAGTTTGTATTAGGAGCAGTGTACTGGGTAAAGATTATTTCTTTAACCTTCCTCACAGACTTCAGAGGGAGCACAGAGGGTCACTCAGTTTGTATTTGGAGCGGTGTACTAGGTATAAGATTATTTCTTTAACCTTCCTCACAGACTTCAGAGGGCAGCACAGAGGGTCAGTCAGTTTGTATTAGGAGCAGTGTACTGGGTATATCATTATTTCTTTAACCTTCCTCACAGACTTCAGAGGGGAGCACAGAGGGTCACTCAGTTTGTATTAGGAGCAGTGTACTGGGTAAAAGATTATTTCTTTAACCTTCCTCACAGACTTCAGAGGGGAGCACAGAGGGTCACTCAGTTTGTATTAGGAGCAGTGTACTGGGTAAAAGATTATTTCTTTAACCTTCCTCACAGACTTCAGAGGGGAGCACAGAGGGTCACTCAGTTTGTATTAGGAGCAGTGTACTGGGTAAAAGATTATTTCTTTAACCTTCCTCACAGACTTCAGAGGGGAGCACAGAGGGTCACTCAGTTTGTATTAGGAGCAGTGTACTGGGTAAAAGTAACAAACTGAAAACATTACTATCATTATCTTTTTCACTTTTCTCACAATCAAACATCTGATGCATAAACAGGTTGCACTCTTTTGAGGGTGGGTAAAAACGCATTATGTTTATATATGTCCAACAACAAATGTGTTCTATTTATTTCTTGCAGTTTTGTTCAACTCTGATATCAGAGGGTTATACAGAAGGTAGCTGTTCTTTAGAGGGTAGGTATGATAGCAGCAGCTTAAAATATCTGACTGCAGCCATTTGTCCCTTCATTTTTCATCCTTATTTAAGACCAGAGGGGGATACACAAGGAGTGACTACCTTTTTAAGGTGAGTAGGGAGGAAGGTACTATTTTCAGATTTGATTTATTTATCATCACAAGAATATGTCTTCTCCTTTTATTGCCAGCTGCACTTTGGTTAACTTTTGAAATAAAAAAATAATGCTGAATTTCTTTCCTTATGCTTGATTTTTGTTCAGGCTATCACTGCATCAAAAGGGTGGAAAAATACCTCAGATCATGTATAAACTCATGGCTTCAGGGTGTCTAGCAGCCCTTAGATTCCTTGCTTAATTTTATGTAGTCTTGGCCAGTTAGGGCATGTTGAAAGGATGCAGGAAAAAGAAAATTGAATAGCAAGACTGAATTTATTGCCTTATTCATGACTTATGTTCAAAGTAAGGTTGAATTTCTTTCATTATGTGTGACTTTTGTTCAGGCCATTAATGGAACAAAAGGGTGGAAAAAAGCTGTAACATGCACCTCAATGCATCTATAATCCCCATGGCTTAATATAGTCATTTCCATCACAGTTACTATGATGTAGTGTTGGTCTTTTAGAGTGTGTTAAACGGATTCAGGAAAAAACTAAACTGAAAGCAAAGACAGATTTTCTTCTCTTAATCATGATTTATTTTTAGGTCATCACTGGATGTAAAGGTTATTTAAAAAATGTAAAATGCACCTCAGAAGCATCTAGAATCCTCATGACCGGATCTCTGGCTTACTGCAGTCGTCTCCACCATGGTTATCAGAGTGCAGTCTTGCCTACTTAAAATTTGTTGAATGAATGAATAAATACAGGGAAACAAACTGTGAGGAAAATGCAAGAAAAACGTAATCTGGGTGGTATAGGAAGCCCAGAATATGGGGTCAGTGGTGGCAGGAGTATTGAGTGCTGGGGGGGGGGGGGGGGGCAGTATGCAGTGGGGAGGTATTGTGGACCCCCTTCAGCTAGGCACCAGTTTGCCTAAGGTTGGCCCTGTTTCCAGAATCATGGTATGCTTTTTAATCTTAAATGCATTTTTTGTAAGATATTACTGTGATGTATTGCTTTCAATGCCTGAGATGTTGATAATTTTTTGCCATATTTCAGCACCTCTTCTCTTCTTGAGTTTGCATATTTTTCTTTTTATGCTTTTATATTCAATACATGTGATGCCTGTGTTATCTTTTTCTACTGAACTACTTTGTATATTCTTATGAAGAACTGGGCTTCAAAAATTAACCTCACTATTCCAAATGATACATTGCCAGTGATTTGAGGGACAAAGTCAGACATAGCTAATGCAGATTTTCCTTCTGTATCACGGGCAGCTACCAGATAAATAAGTGTGAATGAGCTTGCCTGTTATTTTTAACTGAGTCATAGACATTTTTTTATTTCAAGGGGATTAATTTTGCTCCCCGTAACTGCTTAGCATCAATTCTACATCTTGGTCATTTGCATATTTCTTTTCCATCTTGGATGATTGCCAGTGATCATTTATTCCATGTATCAGGCAAGAACATACTCTGCCTGGAGCCATCATTCAGGCAGCCATGGGGTGGGATTACACTTAAGTCCTATGGGTCCCCTTACACACCTCAGTGACAGTGAAATTCAAGGGGTTATTATACAATGAGTGTATGTAAGGTAAACATCAATCACCTCCACAAGTGATAAGATTCTTCATCACTCTGCTGGTTATTAAGCAAGCCTGATCCCCTGTTCCTGGACTTCATGTTTGACATAATAATACTGTCTCATACCTTTTAGCCATGGGGAGGTGATCTCACTGGTGCTTCATCATTCCTCTTCTTCCCGGCCAGCTCCTCCAATGTCCAGGCCTCTATTCAAACATGGGTTACCTAGGCTGTAGCCAGATCTTCCTCACCCTACACCTTAATATTGGGTCCATTTCTAGACTTTGAGTCAGTGGCTGACAGTGGAGATGAGAAGATGGTAATGTCAATAAGTGATTTGTAAAATGTATATAATGAGCTACCTGCTATGACTAAGTGGCTGTGAGTGTGGAATAAGTGAAACACCATGGAGGTGTCTGCTGTTGCATTGAAGTAGGAATGAGTGATTTCATGGGCTATGCTTTGGTGAATATAGAATGAGGATATTTTACATAAGTGGGAATAGATGTTTAGAGCAACCTGTACAGTAATATACTAGTTCTTGTTGACTCATGTCCTTTCTTTCTGCCTGCACATACAGCTCCAACAAACTATTTATGAATATCATCACCTCCATATTTTTCTTTTTGTGATACCTCTACCTATCCACCACAATATCTTATTGGCTCACATATGGCTTTGATACTCTGGCTGCTATTGTCTGTGTCATCGGATAAGATTACGTTTGTGTCTCCTAGAAAACCACTTTTCATGAAAACCTGCTCTGAATTTGCATACTCATATGACTTTCTGCAACTTTACATTTGACTTTCATGTGTTACTTTCTAGACCATTCATCCAGTTTGCCCAAGTTTGCCCTTCTTTTATCTACTGTAACATACTGCAGATTTTAGTGGTTATATCCACACTTTCACTCTATTGCCTGGATCACTAAAGAAAACATTAAAAGACAATGTTCCAAGAGTTGATCACATTGTACACACACTGTTTGCTACAGTTTATAAAGAATTCTTTTTTTAATACTCAAAACATGAGCACTGAAGTATTCCATGCAGGTAGGTGCAAACTGTAGAAAATATTTCATTTTGGTGCTTGTGCATACATGGTCAGACTGCTAATCGTTGGGCAAAATAATTTATTGTGTCATTTTAGTACATGTGCATACTTATTGCAAACTAATGAAAGAATTGCTGGGGGAAATAATTAGTTTGTGTGTCAGGGAAGGGTTTATGTATACTTGGACAAACAAGTTTGCTGATTGCAACTCCAATATCAAAGGCAAACCATTGCTTTTAACAATTGATGTGCATACCACAAGGATGTCGGACTATGAGTTGCAACACTACCTCATTAGCTTACTGTGCTTTTAAGTATTTTTCATTTGTGTCTTATTATTTTTAAGACAAAAACCAAAAGTAGTACTCCTCAGGATAAATAAGTCACTGCTAAAAAGAATAAGTCCAAGCAAAATAAGCAAAATTAAAGCAGTGAAATAACCAAGTGGCAGGAGAACCATAAAAATATAAATAATTTCTTCACAAACGGTAAGCGCTTTCGCAGTAGCTTCTTCAGACCATTAAAAAGCACAAATTAAAATGCCATTTAAATAGAGAAGTCAACCAATCAAAAACACATCAATTAAACAATTTGAATACCTTAAAGGGCACTTACTAATAAAAACAGTTATAATAAAGCATATACATATAAAAACAAAAAACAAATATTAATGGTATATAAAACTGAGTATTCAATCTAAATGATAGGTCTCAATTAGTTAAAGGTTAGCCTCCTAGATTTCAAAATAGGTCTCAAAGAAGCTCTTTCATTGAGACCCTTATCCCTGTCTGCTCTAAGCCTCAAAATCCATGTGACTTCCTTACTTTCTGTAAGATTCCTAACATCCCCTTCTCTCATTGTAAGTATATTTATATCTATAGCCATAAATCTAAAAGTATGGCTCTCTTCAGATAGAATTGTATGTTTAGAGAGTCCACTGACACCAGAACATGTTTTAATACTATAAATATGTTCTCGGATCCTGTCTTTTAGTCGTCTATTAGTCTTTCCTACAAAGAAAGAACAGCATCATTCACAGACTGCTAGATAGACACATGCAGAGTATGGCAACTAGAACTAACCATACATTTAAACTCTTGATGCATATCAGGATGTATACAAAAATCCATCTGAATTAATATACTTCCAAAAATTATAACTACCACAGGGAAGTGTAACATTACTCAGAGACAATGGGCACTCCCTCTGATGCATATTATAAGAGTCTCTTCAAATTAGGTTTATTTTTAAATCTAAATTTCAGTGCTCCAACGATTCCCTTAATGGTAGAATCAGATGTCAAAGTTCTCCAATTATTCCTTATAATGCTGGAGATTGTGTCTACATCATTAGTGTAATACATGAGAATTCTAAGTTCCTTAGGTGTATTACCTACAGTGACACTGATGTTAGTATCCAGTCTATGGACATAATAGGGATGGGCTCTGTTGTTGTGCAGTTCATATATGTCACAATGTTCCTTCTTAATTCAGAGTCATTATAACCTCTATTCTTAAATCTCTCTTTCCTGTCTGCTAACTCGTTATAAAAACCTTCCTCTGGGGCATTCAATCTGAAAACTCTCATGGATTGGCCTCTAACAATGTTTTTAAAAATATACTGTGTATGCATACTTTTTCTAAAAAGAAAGGTGTTTCTATAGCAATCCTTCCTATAGACCCCAGTATTGACTGCTCCATTCCCTAGTCTTTCAACAAACACATCTAAAAAAGTAACTCTACGAATGGAATTAGGTATGATGGTAAATAGAAACTGGACATCCAGAGTGACAAAATAAAATTCCAGTTCAGAAGTTAAGGAACGAGTACATGTATATAAATCCATCAAAAACTGTTTGGTGTCTCTTAGAACATAATTGTTCTGATCTAAGCCAGGTCTAAAGAATTTCTCAATATATAGGGAGAAGGGCTCAGTGAGCCAACCCCCAGCAGAGATTATAGGTCTCATGGGTGGATCTAGACCATTTTTATGTATCTTGTGTAGGCCCTGTATAGTCGGTATCAAGGAATGTTCACAAGATAAGACATTAAATAATTCAAGGGGTATACATTCACTTTTAAATAAATCTTCCAACATATTCCTTATCCTATTCTATCCATTCCTATTCATTAAAACATGAACATAGTCACTATTTATTTAACACATTTAGACAGTCCCTTAAAAAAATGTGGAACGAAATAGTGACACACTAGTTACCTCTCAAGACATCTGCAACAACTGGAAAGGTCGCAGAAATACCTCACTAAAAGAATCACAGGCCTAAAGCAGATGCCCTACGCTGACCGCCTTAAAAAACTCCAGCTATACTCTGTCGCATATCGTCTACTCAGAGGCGATCTCTGCTTAACATACAAGACAATGTCAAACCCAGAGCTGTTGGACATGCTACACTTAAAGAAATCCCAATCCCTCAGAGCCACACAGTCCAGGGATCTAAACCTTGTCATCACAATAAACAAAACATGCTGGAGGGATAGGTTCCTGACCCAGAGACTCCTCAGACTCTGCAATAGATTGCCTATACATGTCAAGCAGAGTGCCTCTTTGGCCCTCTTCAAAAGGAACCTTAACGATTGGATGGGAGAAAGGAAATTCACCACGGGGATCACGTCAGTTGCCCTGCTAGACAGGGGTCCAGGGAAGTAAATAGTGTGGGAAGAAATAGCCAAGGAATTGTTATGGATAGGCTTGTATAGGCCCTAGGGCTGATAGCATAGTACCAACCTATGAGCATTTCACATTGTGTTTTAACATTCGATGAAATATCTGTGTTAAATAAGGGGCTGCCTTTTATTCCTACTACTAGTAATGATGTTACTGATACTGTACTTGATGTGAGAATGTTTAGCAGAAATTTTATGTTGAAATTGGAATTTGGAAATGTTACTGATAATAATGCTACTTCCCAGTTTAGAAAACCTGGTTTGTATACCCAGTTCTCATCCATTAGTAGAAGCATTCACTAAATGTGTTGAGGATGATTTATAAATACTATGATGAGGGAATGCTTATAGGAATTTGAAGTATAGCCTCAAGTATAAAGAACGCTATGCTTTGAAGTATTTAAGGGGCGAGAGAAATATTGTGAATCAACCTGCTGATAAGGGAGGGCCCAAATGTCAAAGATGTTGAGTGATACTAAATACTATGAGAAAATAAATGGTGACTATGTTCATGTTTTAATGAATAGGACAGGATAGAATAGGATAAGGAATATGATAGAAGATTTATTTAAAAGTGAATGTATACCCCTTGAATTATTTAATTTCTTATCTTGTGAACATTCCTTGATACCGACTATACAGGGCCTACCCAAGATACATTAAAATGGTCTAGATCCACCCATGAGACCTATAGTCTCTGGTGGGGGTTAGCTCACTGAGGCCTTCTCCCTATATATTGAGAAATTCCTTAGACCTGTCTTAGATCAGAACAATTATGTTCTGAGAGACGCCAAACAGTTTTGATGGATTTATGTACATATGCTTGTTCCTTAACTTCTGAATTGGAATTTTATTTTGCCACTTTGGATGTCCAGTCTCTATTTACCATCATACTTAATTCTATAGGGGTGGACTAGGTTTAGTGATTATGATGCAACACGTACTGATGTCATCTGTCTGTTTCTAGAAGTAGTCCTGGAAAATAACATCTTTTTGTTTGATAGGGAACTTTATTTACAAAATGATGGTGTATCTATGGGCACCTAGTGTGCCAATAGCTACACCAATATGTTTCTAGCTTTATGGGAGGTGAATACTTTATTTCACATTCAATTATTTAATAGATATGTCCCTTTCTATCATTGTTTCATAGACGACCTCTTTTTGAAATGGACAGGTAGTGAAAGAGCGTTACACTCTTTCTTCCATCTATTAAATGAAGCTACTGAGTATCTTAAATTTACAATAACATCTTCCATTCGTAAAGTTACTTTTTTATATGTGTTTGTTGAAAGACTAGGGAATGGAGCAGTTAATACTGGGGTCTATAGGAAGGCTTGCTATAGAAGCACCTTGCTTTTTAGAAAAAGTATGCATCCACATTATATTTTTACAAACATTGTTAGAGGCCAATCCATGAGAGTTTCCAGATTGAATGCCTCAGAGGAAGGTTTTTATAATGAGTTAGCAGACTTGAAAGAGAGATTTAAGAATAGAGGTTATACTGACTCTGAATTAAGAAAGGAACTTTGTGACATATATGAACTGCGCAACAATAGAGCCCATCCCTATTATGCCCATAGACTGGATACTAACATCACTGTCACTGTAGGTAACACAGCTAAGGAACTTAGAATTCCCAATAAATTACATTAATGATGTAGACGCAATCTCCAGCATTATAAGGAATAATTGGAGAATTTTGACATCTGATTCTACCATTAAGGGAATAGATGCACCGAAATTTAGATTTAAAAATAAGCCTAATTTGAAGAAACTCTTATGTTATAATATGCATCAGCGGGAGTGCCCATTATCTCTGAATAATGTTACACTTCCCTGTGCTAGTTGTAATTTTTGTAAGTATATTAATTCAAATGGATTTTTTTATACATCCTGATATGCATTAAGAGTTTAAATTTATGGTTAGTGCTACTTGCCAAACACCGCATGCGATCTGTCTAGCAGTCTGTGAATTATGCTGCTCTTTCTATGTAGGAAAGGCTGATAGACCACTAAAAGACAGGATCCGTGAACATATTTATAGTATTAGAACATTGTTCTGGTGTCAGGGAACTCTCTAAACATATAATTCTATCCGGAGATAGCCATACTTTTAGATGTATGGCTATAGATATAAATATACCTACAATGAGAGAAGGGGACGTTAGCAATCTTACAGAAAGTAAAGAAGTCATATGTATTTTGAGGCTTAGAGCTGACAGGGGTAATGGTCTCAATGAAAGAGCTTCTTTGAGACCTATGTTGAAATCTAGGAGGCTAACCGTTAACTAAATGAGACCTATCATTTAGATTGAGAACTCAGCTTTATATACCATTAATATATGTTTTTTGTTTTTATATGTATTCGCTTTATTATAACTATTTTTATTAGTAAGTGCCCTTTAAGGTATTCAAATTGTTTAAGTGACGTGTCTTTTTAATTGGTTGACTTCTCTATTTAAATGGTATTTTTATTTGTGCTTTATAATGGTCTGAAGAAGCTATTGCGAAAGTGCTTACCATTTAGGTTCATAGGTTCATAGGTAGGTACTAGGCTACTGGCCCTAGGGCCTATATAAGCCTAGCCAAACAGTATCCTGGCTTTTGCCACCCAAGAAAATTATTTTCTTGTGCCCCTGTCAAGCAGAGCCACAGAAGTGATCCCGGGGTGAAATTCCTATCTCCCATCCAATCATCAAGATTTTTCTTGAAGAGTGCTAATGAGGAGCTTTGTTTGATATAGATAAGTAGTTTGTTCCAAAGTATGGGAAGTCTCTTGGACAGGAATCTATCCCTCCAGCATGTTCTGTTTATTGTGGTGACAAGGTTTAGGTCCCTAGAGCATGTAGGGATTGGGATTTCTTTAAGTGGAGCATGTCCAACAGCTCTGGGTTTGACATAGCTTTGTATGTTAGGCAGAGATCGCCTCTGAGTAGGCGATATGTGATAGAGTAAAGCTGGAGTTTTTTGAGCCGGTCTGCATAGGGCATCTGTTTGTGGCTGGTAATACTCTTTGTGAGGTATTTCTGTGGCCTTTCCAGTTGTTGTAGATGTCTTGTGAGGTACATACAAAAAGGGGCGTTGTACTCTAGAATGGGTCTAATGAGTGATGAGTAGAGGGGAACAATGACCTCTTTTTTCCTGGATGAGAAACCTTTTGTGATGAAGTGTGCCACATAGAAGGATTTCCTGACTACTGTGGCGATGTGATTATCAAAGAAGAGACTACTGTTCACCTGTGTCCCAAGGTCTATGCGGTAATGCATGGGTACATAGTTTTTACAAAAAGGGATGACAATGCACTTTTTGGCATTGAGCTTGTGACCATTGCTTTGACACCAGGCATCTGTCTCAGTGAGGCTCTTTTGTAGGATGTCCACATCGTTAGGAGTTTTATTTATGGCTCCTAGTTTGCAGTCATCTGCAAACTTTGTTAACCAAAGACCTTCTGTGTTAACCTGTACTTCAGAAAAGTAGATACCAGACAGGAGAGGACCTAGGACTGAACCCTGTGGTACTCCACTTGTCACTAGTCTGAGGTTGGATTTAAAGTCTGCTACTTTCACAGTGTGGGTTCTGTCAGTGAGCCAGTTGGCAACCCATCTTGTGACATAGGGATTTATATCTAGTTTAGTGAGTTTATCTATAATTCCAGAGTGGGGGATGGTGTTGAAAACCTTGGCGAGATCAAGATAGGCTGTCTGAACCACCTTACCCTCATCTATGGCTTTGGTGACCACTTCAAAAATTCTATCAGGTTTAGAAGACATGATCTGCCTTTTACAAACCCGAACTGGGTAGGGTCCAGAGTTTGGAGATTACCAGTGTCATTGTTTATAAGTTCCATGATGATACGTTCCATAGCCTTGCAAACCAGGCTCATCAGGCTATTGGGACGGTAGTTCCTAGGGTCCCTGGTGGCTCCCCCTTTGTGGAGTGGGATAACCATTGCTGTGCACCATTCAGTGGGCACAAAGCCAGAAGTGAGGCTATGATTGAACATGGTACTTAGGTGGGGTGCCAGTTTGTTCTATAGTTCATGTAGAACGCAGCCTGGGATGTTGTCAGGTCCCATGGATGCTGTGTTCTTGGCTTTGGAGAGTGTGCTTTTTACCTGTGCAGCCGTGATTACATGAACTTTGCATTCTTCTGGTATAAAGATGGGCCCTTTAGGGGATGAGAGAGGGGTAAAGTTAGCACTGAACCTATCTGCCAGGATGTTGGCAATATCAATTGACAGACTGAGTTTGTGAATAAATTAATGTTTTTATGGTTCTCCTGCCACTTAGTTATTTCACTGCTTTAATTTTACTTATTTTATTATTTTTAAGTCCTTTCATATTAGCATAAATGGCCTCTATGAATCTCGCCATTCTCATTTGTAAGCATCAGGAATACCCCTGTCACATTTGCACAAGTGACTATGAATACCGGCCCTATTTTCATATGCTGCTGCCATTGTTTACTGCCACTCATTCAAAAACCTGCTTGTTCTTCTACCCCCCAAACAGTGAGATATTTAGTCCTGTTTGTTGATAAGCCTTCTTTGTAAACTGGAACTGGAATCTTGGTCAGATGGATCTACTACTCTCTAAGTAATCTAGCCTTGATCAGAATGTCTTGGATAAAGTATCACAGTTCTTTATTAAAGGATCAGTTCATTAAGTTTCACACAACTAAGTCTATCTAGTGTGTAGTTTTCTATCTTTCTCTAACTGTAAATTTCAAAAAGGATGAGCATATATAACAATCCTCCAGTCTTTTGAAATGCAGCTACTGTATTCAAGAGACAGGCTAGATACAGCAGTAAGTGCTCCTGTCTCACAGTCATAAATTCAAGTGCTGATTATTTTAGTTTTGTTCTGTGAATATAGGCAGCACAATAGTCTTAGTGGTAAGAATTTTCCCATATAACTGTAATGTAAATGGTTCAGTCCAGTCTTCTGGCTATTGTCTACGGTGATGCTTTACATGCTCCACACACCACACCACATCATGGAATTCCACTGGGTAACCCAGTTTCATCCCACCTCTTGTAGAGAGATATGTAGATCAATTGACTTCCCCAAATACAAATGCGCGCACACACACACACATACACACACATATATATATATATATATATATATATATATATATATATATATATATATATACATACCCTATTTACCTTTGCCTTTCTGGCCTGGATTGTGGCTGAAAATGGTCAGAGAAGGACTACTTTGCTAACCTAGATTACAAACGAATAAATAGATATAAATATAACCAAATTAAGCATTACAGTCTTAATACTATCGTCTACTTTCACTAAACTACCTGAAAGTTGTTTTTCCTGACCGCCTATGCTATTTTTGGCCTGTATTTAAGTATTTGTATCGTTGGTTCCTTTAATGGCCTGTAATCTAGGTATGCAGCTCCATAATTTGGATCTATTTCCAGAATACTAGCTCTTCTGCTCTCAGCTTTTGAAACCCTTTGCATAAATGTCAAAGAATTTTTATTTTTGCCGAAGTTCTTTCCAAACAGAAATGCTTGCTTCATTTATTTCTGCTCTTTTGAACAATTCCACTAATTATGCAGACACAAACCTCAATTTCGTTCCTCTCCAAAGCATGCTTGAGATTCACCTTCACCCGTTAAACTTAACTGTTTTAAAATGCTTCCACTATGATCTGTTTTGCTATGACGTAGTTAGAGACCAAATCACCAAGAATAGTTATCCAGGAATTTAACCCAATGAAAAAAACATAAATGTTATGTTTTTTTATTATTTATTTATTTATTTTTTATGGGCAGCATGTTCTCTTGTGACCCCCATGAGGGGAGCAAGCCTCTCACACCAACAAAGTACTTAAGTACCAACTCTATATTCATAGAAACATAAACCTTGGAGACTTCTCTCTAAAGAGGGAGATCACTGCTGACGTATGTTTAGAAACCACAATGGGTGAAGTTTCATATTTATAAGAATGACTGTGGTGTTCAACTTTGTTATGGCCTCTTCCAATTTGGATTTAATGCAGTACAGAAGTCATATATTGCTATGGTGTATAAAATTTCCATCATACCTCTCAACCTCTTAGAGCAAGAAATCTTGGCAAACCCATAAGTAAATGTGGGACAAAGGCCCAACTATATGGACAATTTTTAAATATTGCTCTTACAAACCTAGAAAATTGATAGAATAACAGGTTTTACATTAGCATGCATTTTCTGAAGGGTATGAATTCTGAAACTCAAATGTCTGTCTTTATTTTCTGACTTCACTCTTTAATGAGTTGCCACTAATCTGCCAGAAAATCACAATTTTGTGAAAAATGGACCAAAAATATGAGGCAAGAATCTGGACATTCTGCGAAAAAATCTACAGTTTAGAGGTATGATTTCCCATCCAGTTTGTCTTTGAGGAGACACTATATGTCATGCATTTCACTGCATTATATTTAGCTTCAGAACATAATACAGTATTTCATTCACTGCAAACCTTTTGTATTTAAAAACTTGATTTTGCAGTACTGCAGGATTATGAGTTGTTTTATTAAAAAAAATGAATAAATAAAACAGGTAACATTTCATCTCATTTAAACCTAATATTCCTACTACCAATACTACTAATCCTGCTACTAATGATAATTTAATGATTAGCACATCTCGTAATAATAATAATAATAGTTTAATGATTAGCACACCTTGTATAGGCTGAATGTCGAAATATAAATGCATCTAGTTTTTTATGCCTGCATTCTATGTTGAGTATCAGGAACTGAAATGCATCTGATCCTACTCAGGTATAACACTAACTATTTAAGACCTGGTCTTTATAGTGAGTACAGATCGTCCCTATTTATACTAAATTAACATTTGAGATGCTGCAGTTTTTAGGCACTAGATTAAAATTACTTAATGGCAGTGCCTTGTCATTAGCTACCACTGGGATGACATTATCCACTGGAAGGTTGGCCTTGTCTTCCATCTGTGCTACTCATGTCTTTACAGCAAAACATGTGGCAGTAGATGAGTCACTGGCTATTTGTGGTTGACCTAATCTATCTCACCCCCCCGACTGTATTATATTCACTTTAGTACCATATTAAGTATGGAGGTGGAATGGGGAAACAATAAGGATATTTCAGAAATGACATCACAGAAGCAATGAGCCCATTGGAATAATTATGGAACTCCGAAAGCAGAGAACAAACTAAGTCTCTTAGATAAAGTAGCATTGAAGCTAGAGGAAAGCATACTGAATTTAGAAAATATAAGGAAACACAGGTAGATCCATTGGGGAACAGTAATAACTGAAGTGGAAGAAAGTCAGAAAAATGGTCAGAAGAAAAACAGGCGAAGACAGCTAATTCAGTCATGAAGGAAACAATCATTTAATGCCTACAAAAGGGAGCAAAGGAAAGAAAAATGAAAGGATAGTGAGGCTAAATACAATGACTATAGGATGGCAGAGAAGGATGCAAAAAATGGAACTGCTAAATGAATATTTCTTCGCAACATTCAGGGATATTTACTAAATTCATTCAGAAAAGAAATATCCATTTGAAGAGTGTTACAATTCCTTTACAGAAAATGCAACTCAGAAGGACTCATTATCTAATGCTGGGCATGGCAATAGGATCTAATGAGATTCACCCTAGAATTCATACAAAATCTGCAGTATTAACAACTTTATTCTTTTTATTACACATCATATGAGAAACAAAACATACTGGAATAGATGCAGCAAAAGTGGCTCTGATTTCCCAAAAGTGGAAGCAATCCAGAGCTGGGCCTAGCACTTACCAGTTCAGCCTCATCTGCAATCTCTGCTGAAGGACAGAATGCTAGAATATCTGCAAGAAAATAACCGACTGCCTATGGCTTCATAGTAGTAAGGTCATGTCAGACAAACAGAGTCCTTTGACTTTATAGCCAAAATAGTTTACTAGAGAAAAACTCTGGACATGGTTTACTTAGACTAAGCAAGCCAATTTACATGATATCATACAAAAGTGAGAGAAAAAAATGTCTTAGTATGATGTCACACATAAACCATGGACTATAAACTAGAATAACCAAGACAACACTATGTGGAGTTCTCACAGCTGTGCAGATGGACCAGTGAGGTTCCAGAAGGATCAGCACCAACAGAATATATATATATATATATATATATATATATATATATATATATATATATATATATATATATATATATATATATATACATATATATATATATATGTATGTGTGTGTGTGTCTGCGCGCGCATGTATAAATATATATGTGTTTGTGTGTGTATATATATATATATATATATATATATTATACATATCACATTGTTTTTCAAACAAAGATGCACAATAGATCTGATTAACAAAAGAATGAAAGATAAAAAATGAATTGACAAGATTTGAGGAATGATCAAACTCATATCAACATAAATTCAGTGAGGAAATGTAAAGCAATCCATACGGGAAGGAGCAGCCTGGTAAATGGGAAATCACAACAAATAAAGAGGAAAATAAGTCTAAGGTACACATGAACCGACTAAAGGCACTTGTGAAGAACCAGGCAGAATTGTCACTCTTATTCATAAACTTAAAAACACATTTTTAATTTTTTAAGTTAATGAGTAAAAGTGACAATTTTGCCTGGTTCTGGTTTGCCTGGTTCTTTACGAGTGCCTAAAGTTGGTTCCTGCTTACTACATTTTGTGTAGGTTGGCACCAGACTGTCATCACTTTACTTTTTGGGTTGATTCTAAGGTACACATGCTATATAACCTAATGGTAAACAAAGAGGGCAGCAAAAATAAATGGAAAAGGATTCTGAGATACACATATCATTTAACATAGTGATAAACAAATAATGTAAGAAACCAACAAGGAAGACTGATGCGGTATGGAGATGCAGGTGGAAAGCTATTAACAGTAAGAAGATAACCCTCTGGCAGCTAACACAGAACATTAAGGATATTTGCTATCGCTACGTTGCTTCTTGCAGTACAGGCTTTGTTCCCTCAGCATCCACACAGATTATAGGATGGCCCATTGGTCTACTGTGTAACTCTGAGCAAGTCAATTAACCACAGAGTGCTCTAGGAAAACTGAACTAGGTTGCTCAGTTGTCTCCTAGATTATATACCTGGCAATTACCTATGATAAAGGTATGCTTTCTTCTTAAACACTCAAGACTTTCTATAAATTATTGTATGCAGCTCTAAGGACACCAAAAGGAAATTCAGAGGTGGATAAAAAAGATATTGCACAATGTGACCAGAACTTATATAATTTATTTATTCATATATGTTGACCGGGAGTGTCCGACTGGACATAGGTCCATTTTCAGCGGAGGCCCGGGGAGAAAAGCTCCACAGTTAAAACAAACAGCAATTACATTGGATTACATAGCTTGTTTAGATTGCATTGCCTTAGGTTGGTATATATTGGAGAGGCATAAAGTAGGGTGGAGATAAGGTGGGAATTTGCTATTGAAATCTTTGCTGCTTTTGTGAGAAGTTGTTTATTTCTGTATAACACTCCTAGTTTTTTGTGGACTTTTTTTATGGTCATGGATATGTGAATGTCAAATTTTAGTTTATTGTCTATTTCCACTCCTAGCAATTTGGTGTGTTCAGTTGGGTATATAATGGTGTTGTCTTTTGCTGTGATGTTAAAGTGAGAGTTGTTTTGAATATGTTTGGTGGGTTGGAAGATGAGTAGTTTAGTTTTGTTTGGGTTGAGTATTAATTTCGTATGACCAAGTTTCAACAGAGGAAAAGGCTTCCTGTGTGACTTTTTGCAGTTTTGGTAGGGACTGGACTGAGCAGATGATGGTTGAGTCATCTGCGTATTGTATGAGTGTGCCATGTTTGGTGGCAGAGGCTAGATTATTGGTGAAAACAGAGAAGAGTAGGGGTCCAAGGATGGATCCTTGGGGAACTACTATGGAGACAGGTAGTTGGGGAGATATGTCATTCTGCATACAACGGATTGTTGGTGGTCAGACAGGTAATTCTGAAACCAGTTGGTGACTGATTGTGAGAAGGATAGGTTATTGAGGACAGAGATACGTTGTTTGTGTGGGACCATGTCAAATGCTTTAGATAGGTCTAGGAAAGTAGCAGAGGAGAGATAGCCATTGTTTTTATGCTGAAGGATAGAGTTAGTAAAGGACAGTAAGGCAGTGGTGGTGCTATGGTTTGGTCGAAAACCATGCTGAGTATTGGAAATGAGGTTGTTAGTAAGGAGGTAGTCTGAGACCTGAGAGTGTATGCATCTCTCTAGAATTTTGGAGAGTGGAGAGAGAATAGCTATGGGGCGGTAATTGGATAGTTCTGTGGAGGGCCCGCCTTTGTGGAGGGGAATTATATGTGATACTTTCCACAGTGTGGGAACGTAACTTTCTGACAGAGATCGGTTAATCAAGATGGATACTGGGTAGGCCGGAGCATCAGCTGCGATTTGTAGGTATTCACTTGGGAGGTTGTCTGCTGCTAATTTGGTGGGCTTAAGTTTAGTTAAGAGTTTTTTTTATGTTGGAGGTAGTTACAGGAGAAAAATAGAAGGCAGTTGGGAAATTACTAGTTGAAGGTGTGGTTGGAGGGGAGTGGGGTTGTGTTGTTTAGCTAGTGATAGTATGGTTTGTTTGAAGTGTGTGTTGAATGAGGTAGCGATATTTTCTGAGGAGTGAGGGATGTTAGGAAGAGGGGTACTGACTTTACCTGGGTAGAGGATGGAGTTTATGGAGGACCAGAATTGTTTGGTGCTGTGTTGGGAGGAGTCTAGGGCAGACTGGTAGTATTGGAATTTGTCCTGTTTTATTAGCTTTTTGACTCCATTGCGTAGTTCTAGGAATTTCTGTCTAGTTGAGGGGGTTTTGGTTTTGCGCCAGTGCTCCCAGGCTTTATCTCTGTTTTTCATTTCTGACTTAGTGGTTTTCTGTAGCCATGGGGAGGGTTGTGCTTTGATTCTGGAAAGTCTTATGGGGGCATGGTAATTAAGGATGCTGAGGAAGGTAGTATTAAAAAATTCAACTGCGTCATCAAGACTGAGGTACTTTAGAGGATGCCAGTTACATTCTTTGAGGGATGAGATGAATGTGAGTGGGTTACATATATATAGAGAAAACTATATATAAAGAAACACTATAAATATTTAATGTGTAACATCTAAACAAAAATAGGGAGAAGTGGAACAGAATAGAAACACTGAAGTACTGCAAGAGGCCCAAATAACCCAAGTGGATACCATTGCTTACAAACTATTTGCTTTCTTGTATTTTATATTACTTTGTCTATTTTATATATTTTGATTTGTTTTGTTTACAATGTGTTTTATTTGTATTCTGCTTTTAATTGCATATTAAAACTAAGAAAAAGATGACAGATGTGTCTCTTGTGAGTCACGCAGAAATTTTTCCCACACTGGTGCTGTTGTGTTCTTAAACTCAACTGTCTTTCTAGTTACCTGCCTCTTATGCTAATTTGACCACATATCTCCTTTCCTCCTGGTTTTCATTGGCTGTTATGAGGAAGCATAACATTATCATAAATCACTGCCCTTCAACTATTTAAAATTTTTGGCAATCCCTCTGTATTCCACAGAACCAGAATACAAAGTACCTACCCCCTTTCAATCTATCTTGCTCTTTTAAAATGAGTGGGTCTCCACTTAGACAGCTAACGCTTAAGTTACCCCCCTCTTTAATATCTAACTGCTTAGTGCACATTTCAGTACTTAGGATATTAACCCATTTTTTCATCTTACCTTTAAAATCTGCAACATCTATTGTGAGACCACCAATTATTGGAGAGTCCACATTCTCCTGGTGAGAGAAGGAGCACAGGGACAGTATTCCCTGGAGACTACCAATCACTGGAAATGCTAATAACTGCTTCATAGGTGACAGCTTGGATTTTGTGCTTATGTTCTGCTCCTGGTGACAGAAGGAGCAGAGTGCATCGATTCCTGACTGTTTCTGGTTGAGAAGTGAGGGCCTGTGGTTGACATTCCTGATTGGTCTGGTTGCTATTCAAGGCATCTATGAGGAAAAGGCTAAAACAAGCCTACCGACCCTTGCATCATCTGGGACAAGACTATGGATCACCAAACAGGGTGTGGCCTGCTTGTCAACTTGAAGTTGGTGCTAATGTTTTGCTTCTGGTGAGAGAAGAAACAAAGAAACACTGTATCCCATCAGATTGAAGGTGTAGTGAGACCAGCACTAGTAATAGCCAGACAGTAGCCATTCATGTGACTCCCCTCTTTTCATCATTCTTGACAAGCTAATTCTTTTTCTTTCAGTAAGTACTGCTAGATTTGTTTCTAACTTCAAAATATCTGCTTAAATACTTCATCCTTAAATTTTCAGGGTCTACTTATTAGTTTCCCCTCAAGTATTTGGCAGTGCCATGTATAGACACAGATACCTGGAGGGACATTTTTCCTGTTAAAGCACGATTGAAATTTCACCAATACCTAGTTTCACACAGGGACAACTAGTTTACAGTGACAATCACTGTCCCCAGAGTTGCAAACTGGATGCTCCTGACTTTGCATTATATTCTTACTCCAACAGTCTAATCAATAAAAAGAGTTTGTTGCCAGAGATGGGAACTTTCCTACTATCTCCATTACCAGCTTGTTGGATATGGGCATCCTGATGCAATGTAGTAATTCACTCATGTTTACTGACAACCAGTTACTTCTCAAACAAACGGATATGGTGTGTGAGAGATGCATTTACACAATGTCACTGGAGGCAAAGCTCTCACATAAAAGTATTCCTAATGTCAATAAAGTTGTCAGTAGTACACACACTGCACACATCATACACAATTCAAAGCAGACATATAGACCCACATATGCTGAGGCCCTTAAATGTAACCTTCCTAAACCCCAAATACCTCCTAGATGAAGTACAAATAACAAATGCCCTCAGCAGTGCCAAATGTACTCTTTTAAAACATCACCCACATCAACACATACAGTCATATCTCATGGAGCCTCTGTCTCTAAGCCCATAAGGCAAGCCACCACACAATCTAACATTCTGGTCATAGGAGATTCTATCATAAGACACATTGATGTCTCTCTCACCAGGCTGAGTAAGAAGAAAGTCACGGTCAGTTGCTTATCAGGGGGTAGGATCCACCACATTATGCACACATACAGGTCATTGGACTACAAGTACCAGTGTGACTCAGTCATAGTCTATGTGGGTGTAAATGACCTGAGACATGCCTCCCTAGACTATATGAAGAGAGACATGATGGAGATCTCAGAATATGTGTCCCAGGCTGGTATAAGCCTAGCACTGAGCAGCATTTTACCTTCTCCATGGATGATGCCACAATACGAACAAAAGATGACTGACTGTAATAATTGGCTTTGGTTCTGGTGTCATTCTAAGGGGGTGCAATATTTGTCAGCATGGAAGGGGATGGTCAACAGACTACGCTGATTTGCCAGGGATGGTCTGTACCTCTCCCCTCCTTTCAGATATTAGCTAAAACATTGCCTTCCTCATAGTGCCTTTTTTAAGCAATGCCAAACTGAAAGTACTTCTGACATAGCAAATCAAAACCAAGAAAAATCTAAAGAATAAGAATCAGAATCACATTTATTGGCTAAGTATGTATGCATACAAGGAATTTGACTCTGGTTTCAGTGACTCTCCAAGTATGAATTACACAAATGACATACATACAGCTATTAAGAACAAGACAGATGACATACATACAACTACTAAGAAAAAGACAAAAAAGTAAATATACATATACGTATGCATACTATAACTCAGTGCAAGAAATACTGAAAGAAACTCTGAAAGAAACAAGTATTAACAATATGTCAACAATACTGCAGGAGGCTTGGGGAAAAGAATACCCCAACCTAATAAGCTGAGTTAACCATTTATGAACTTGATGGCCTGTGGAAAAACTGTTCTTATATCAGCTTGCTTTGGTGCATATTAATCTATATTGCCTGGTATATGGTAATAGTTCAAAAAGATGGTGCCCTGGATGTGAAGGGTCAGTGATGATCTTCCCTGCCCTTTTCATGATCCTAGAATAGTACAGGTCCTGTAAGGAGGGCAAACTAGCAACAATGATATTTTTGGCAGACCTGACTATTCGATGTAACCTATTTTTGTCATGATTAGACAGAGATCCATACCACACTGTTATATATGAGCTGAGAACAGACTCAATTAACTGCTGTATAGAACTGAATTAACAGCTCCTGTGGGAGGTTGAACTTTCTCAGCTGGCAGAAAGTACGTTCACTGTTGTGTCTTTTTTATGATGAACCCTACATTGGTCTCTCACTTCAAGTCCCGAGAGATTATAGATCCCAAAAACTTGAAGGATTCCACAACTGACATAGCAGTATTATATATAAAGGGGGGGGATAATATTTTAGTACCACTCCTAAAGTCCACTGTCATCTCCACAGTTTTAAGAATGTTCAGTTCCAGATTATTCTGACTACACCAAAGGGCCAGCTGCTTAACCTCCCATGTTTATGCAGACTCATCACCATTCCTGATGAGCCTGATGACAGGTGTATCATCTATGTATTTAATAAGTTTGACAGAGGGGTCCTTAGAGGTGCAGTCATTAGTGTAGAGGGAGAATAGCGGTGGGGAGAGCACACATCCCGGGGGGGGGGCACCTGTATTGATCGTGTGATAGCTAGATGTAAATTTCCCCAGTTTCACCTGCTGTTTCCTATTGGTAAAGAAACTGGTGATCCATTGACAGGTGGAAGTAGGAATGGAAAGCTGAGAGAGTTTCAAGTGAAGAAGGTCTGGCATTATTGTATTAAATGCATAGCTGAAGTCCACAAACAGAATCCCTGCATATGTCCCTGGGTTGTCAAGATGTTGCTAGATATACTGCAGGCCCATATTAACTGCATCATCCACTGACTGGTTCTCTCGATAAGCAAACTGAAGGCGGTCCAATGAGGGAGCTGTAATATGCTTCAAGTGAGCTAACACCAACCTCTCAAAAGTCTTCATGACTTTTGAAGGTATTACTGCTCAATGCTAGGAGTCTAAACAAAAAAACTACATTCCCTAAAAGCTCTCATCAACCTAGAGAATGCTGATGCCTGTGTGATCACTGAGACACAGTCTAAAGCCATTGAGAGCACACCAGCAGTGCAAGTTTATAATGCCTTCTGCACATTTAGGCCAGCTACTACACAGACAGAGACTAAATGTGGAAGTATCTCAATTTACATAAAAAATAAATATACCTCAAGGCTGGTCAAACAAGACAATGCATTTTTGCTACTCCATGTTCAAGTCCACCATAGACAAAATCCAATGTCATTCCCTTGTAAGCTATAGGTCCCACTCTATGACCCAGGAAACCCATACCATGTATTTAAACTTGTTGAAAACATTCACCATCTAACCTAATACCATATTCATGGGTAACTTTAATTATCCCACTATTAACTGGAAATCTTATATGACACCAAATGTACAGGCACAGAAATTCCTGGATTTTGTAAAAAAAAAAAAAAAAAAAAAAAAAAAAAACTCAATGGACCAGATTGTCAATACACCAACCATGGGTGCAACCATACTAGGGGTAGTCCTCATTAATATAGGAGAGTACTGCACACCCCCTAGTGTAATGTCTTCTTTTGTAAGGTCAGACTGCAAAATGGTCTTCTTTGAAGTAAAACTAAAACCTGGACCCCCAGCTAGCCCTGGAATATTCAGGAGCTGCTCTAAGGCTAAGTTACTGCTATTAAGTGATAACCTGGCAACATTTCAAGCCCCCATAAATCCTGAGAACACTGCTGCCGATGCAGAACTATTCACAGAAAACCTATACAAGCATGTTAATAGCTGCATAGAGGCAACTCTACCCACCAGGAAGAAATACAGAATTAACTCAAAACACAAGCCACCCTGGTGGGATCACAAAATCATTCGGCTGTATAACAGAGCAAAGAAAATAATGGCAATAATTAGGAGGTGCAGCACCCAGCAGAATAAAAGTACTCTCATCAAACTTAACAAATAACTTCGAGGACAAATGAAGTCTAGCAAATCTAACTTTCAGGTAAATTGGGCCTCCTTGTCCGCGACTTCAAAGGCAATATACAATTGTGTGCAGA
Source organism: Protopterus annectens (assembly GCF_019279795.1). Lineage (NCBI taxonomy): Eukaryota > Metazoa > Chordata > Ceratodontiformes > Protopteridae > Protopterus > Protopterus annectens. Next base: position 646,996,496 of record NC_056741.1, read on the forward strand.
GCTCATTGTAAATGGAGTCACCTTTTTTGAGCCAGATGATATAGCAAACTTACTGGCCGACAAATTTAGCTCCAACATTACCCCTCTCTCCCCCTCAACCTTCCTTCAGGAAATACCATCAAATATAACTCTTCCTGCTATCATTAGGGAACAAGGTTTTATTGCTTCCTCTAATGCCAAGAACACTGCATCAATAAACCCAGACAATATCCCAGGATGCAGTGTTCTTAGCCTTAGAGGGAGCATTAAAGAGCATTAAAGAACACTGCATCAATGGGCCCAGATAATATCCCAGGATGCTTTTTAAATAGCATGAAATGTGACCTATCAGACCCTCTGCTATTTAACTGTAGCCTCCAAACAGGTTTCGTGCCTCATGAATGGAGAACAGTGACAGTAATCCCTCTGCACAAAGGTAGGCCATCTACCGAGCCTGGAAACTACAGACCCATAAGTCTCACTAGTCTTGTTTGCAAAGCCATGGAAAGAATTATCATGGAAATGTCCAATAATGATATAGTAAACCTTCAGACAGTAAACCCAACCCAGCTTGGTTTCATCAAGGGTAGGTCATGCCTACTTAACCTGGTGGACTTGGACTTCTTTGAGAAGGTCACCAAAGCAATGGATAAGGGCAAAATGGTACACACTGCTTACCTTGACCTGGCCAAGGCATTTGACACAATACCCCACTTGGGCATTGTTAACAAACTCAAGAGGTTAGGTACAAACCTGTATGTCACCCAGCTGATAGCCAACTGGCTTACAGATAGGACCCAGGAAGTTAGAATTAGGGAGTCCATCTCTATAAAGTGGCCAGTCACAACTAGAGTCACGCAGGGATCAATCTTTGGACTGGTCTTTTCGGGCATTTACTTCTCTGAAGTCAAGGCCAATGTCAGTGGTCTCTGGCTGACTAAATTTGCAGATGATTAAATCAAATTAGAAGCTGTCATTGAATCCCACATTGACACATATGTTTTCCAGGAAGGGCTGACACAGACAAACAGTTGATGTCAGAGCCATGGACTAAAACTAAATGCCAAGAAATGCATAATAGTATCCTTTGGGAAGTCATCCACCCCTGGTAACTATCATATTGACAACATACCCCTTAGAGTTTATCCAGTAGTCAGGGACTTAGAGAGACACATAAATAGTCATCAAGCCTTTGACCATCAAATATCTACAGTGGTGAGGAAATCATTCTATGTTGTACAACTTATAAACAAAGGTATGGCATCTAAGTCCAAGGAAGTCATTGTTCCACTGTATTCGGCATTCATCAGACCTATCATTGAGTACAATGCCCCCTTTGGAATGTACCTAACCAGGCATATCCAACAAATGGAACATTCACAGAGGTTCCTCACTAAAAGAATACAGGGCATAAGTAAAATGTCCTACGCAGACCACCTCAAGGCTCTATCCCTGTATTCTGTCTCCTACAGGCTGTTGAGGGAAGATCTATGCCTGGCATATAGGGCATTGTCAGACCCCATTCGGATGGACCGCCTGCATATCTACAAAACAAACAGCACCGAAAATGCATGTTCTAAAGGCTTAAACCTTGCCTGTGATATAAATAGGACCTGCTGGAGAGACAAGTATGTATCCCAAAGGGTACCATCCATGTGAAGCAGAGTTCCTCCCTAACCCAATTCAAGTGTAACTTGGAAAATTGGTTAGGGAATAAGAAATTCATCTTTGGCTTGGCACCTGTGTCTCTAATGAACACAGGCAACTTGTAAATGGTTCATCTCTCAGGCTCTCTCTGCTTGTAAATGTTTTATCTCCCAAGCCCCTGGTTATACTTATCAAGGGTACCAGAACTTGTCAGATATTTGGGATGCATGGCTAGGCTTAAAAAGGCCTTTGTGGTTGTTAGCCTAGTAAACACCTACGGACCTGTATATATCTAAACAAGAAAGTATATTATTAAAATATATGCTACACATCTCAAGAGGGAATATAAGCAACTTGCATTATAGAAAGGTAAAACATCCTTATTTGGTATTAGAATCTATATTTCTCTATAACAGAGCTGGGGCATAACTGAGGTCTTTTGTCTCATTTGTAATGGCATTAACTGATCTTTTTTTCTTTGAGGTACAGAATAGTGTAGTTTAGACACTTCATATCTTCTAATCTGTCTAGTTATCTTAAAAAGTAAGGCCTGCCCTGAACTCTTGAATAATGATGGATAAACAAGTGTGAGGAAAGGAAAAACTGAGTGAGCTGAAATATTTAGCTAAGTATATATTTTTCGTATGTTTTAGGTTTAATGGTCCTCTTATTATTTTTTTAAATGCTGCAGAGTACAAACTTCATGTTCACTATTATGGTATCTGACTATTTCCTGCATTCTGTTAAATAATTTTTGGGGAACGAAAAAAAAGAATCTGCATTTATACATAGAAACATTCCTTGGAAAATATGAAAGGAAAAGGGACAGATCAGATTATGCTTATAGAGCTAGTGTTCTTACTGACTTTGATGGTAAACAGAAATCATCCCAATGATTATTGTAACCAAGGGGAGGGCAGCGCAGTGGCACAGTAGAAAGCGTTGCCACCCCACAGCAAGAGGTTCTTCTGGTTTGATCCTCAGCTAGGATGCCTTCTGTGAGGAGTCTACATGTCCTCTTTGTGTTTGTGTGGGTTTCTTCTGGGTGCTCCAGTTTCCTCCCACATTCCAAAGACATGCAGTAGGTGGATTGCACATTCTAAAGGAGGAACTACCTTAGCAGGGCTAACCACCAGGTTGTATAAACCTTGGTCCTAGATAATTGTCACTGCTAAATTGATACCCCAATCCCATGTGCAAAAAATGAGAAAAAGGGGTTGTGGATAGATGAATTGTTGTATCCAATTAGCCAATCAGCTTACAGCTTTAATATTCTGAAATGTTGATTAGTGGAAGTGCATGTGTGTGATTGTATGAGTGTGTGTGTATTTTTGCAAATATATTTACTTTTTTGCATTTTAAGACACAATGTGTAGTTTTACGCATTTTATAAAATCTTCTGATTTCAATCTAAATTAAAATCAGCTTTTTTTCCAGGATATAATTCTGATAATGAGAATAAAGACTTCCAGAGGTCCCTGACCCCTACTCTCAATTTTTTGCAGTGACATGTGACTTAGATTATCCAGATCTGATGAGTGGCATGGGTAGTGATGCAAATTGCCAGGGTGGAGGAGGAATAATGAATTAGAGACTGATCACCTCTGTCCAGGTGGAGGACATGGGTCCCAGGGCTTTTACTTTACTTACACTGGTGGAGACTGGAGATAGATTCATGTCTCTGCCTACAAGGGCAGTGGGGACTGTTGAAGGTAACACCACCTGCTAAAGTCAGTGGCAAACACTTAATTTTGCAGAATATCCAGATTTATGCCTCATGTTTTTGATCTGTTACTCATAAAATTTGTGGTTTTCTGGCAAGTCATTGAGGAATGGCATCTCTAAATAATGACATACATTTAAGTTTCAGAACTCATATCCTTAAGAAAATGTATGATAACACAAATCCTGCTATTTTAGCAACTTTGTAAATTTATGAGCAATATTTAAAATCTGCCCTATTCTGGGGCCTTTGTCCCCCATTATTTTAGTGTTTGTCCACATTTATTGTGCTTAGAGGTTGGGACATATGAAGGCATGCACAAGGTAGACCTTAAGTGCAATCTTTTGATGACTACCTGGAAGATGCCACATCATACCCATGCTGCCAAGCCATAAAGAGGTACTACCTGGAAGATGCCACATCATACCCATGCTGCCAAGCCATAAAGAGGTACTAAAAAAGGTTAACATCTGCTGTGCTGGCTTAGTGGTCAGAAGGAAATGAAAGAGATTACAAATGTAGGAAAAAAGTCCTTGAATCCTACAAATGAAGGACCCCAAAAGGAAAAGACCTTAAAAATGTGGGAAGTGTGTCCTTCTGTAAATAATAATAAATTCACAATACCAAAGTCATCATTATTTATCTCAATAAAGTTTATTTTTGATGCTGCATTTTGCAAGATTATCTAGCTTTGTTTTAAAGTCTGCATTTACAACAGATTGCATGTGAGTTTGTGTGTGTGTGTGTGTGTGGTCAGCACCTTGTCTTAAAGGCATGAATGGGGGTTAGAGCAATTTGGTGGGGAGAACCACAAAGGACATTCCTCATAATAAAGGACATTTGAGGTATATAAAGCTACCATAAAATACTAGAATTTGTTTCATATTGTGAAGATGGCAGGTTATTTGTAGACTTTTATGAATTGCCTCTTTATACAGAAGCTTAGTACTGAATCTCATGAATTTTACTCTTACCTGACATCTCCTTCGGCTAATATGCTACCGTTATGCTCTTTTTCTGGATGTATTCTCTGCAGACAGACTAGCAATGTGTCAGACACTGTCAGAATGCAATAAAAAAGAAAAAAAATCACTGGGCCCAGGAGCCTTTCTGCTGTTAAACTCAGAGATTATTGCAACATTTTCTTTATTGGCAGCATGTATTTACAGGTTCATACAGACTATTTTCACATTGAAAATGATGCTTAAAAAATAGCTATGTCATCTTATAGTTTTTCAGACAGCTTTCTTTTTTCCCTGATATCCTTGTTAAAATCTATGAAGCTCTGAAGAATATTATGAGATAAGACCAGATACAGGTTACTGTATGAACAGTAGAGCAGCTGTGAATACAGCATATCCCCAAATCCACTCTTTCTGCCTTCATATTTTTTATGAATCCCAGCATTTAGGTTATCTTCTACAACTTCAAACTACAAAGCTTATGGTTTAAAGTAAGAGAAAATAATCAGCCTAGAAACTGCCATTCTAGCTTTGTGTATTATCCTAAACTGTAATCAGCTTTGCTTTACACTGGCTACTGCTGCCTGAGGTATGACTAATTATCTGACTTGAGCTGATGTGATAGACTGTTGTCTTGGATGTACAGAAAGGTGATTTAAATAAGAACCTTTCAGATAATTTATCAATTATTTATCAATTTTTCTTTAAAAAAGGATCATTTAAAGAGTTAAGCTAGTGATATCAAAAGCCATGTTACCTACTAATTCAACTCACAACACTGGCTCAAAAGCAAGCTTGGATAACTGGTAGCTGGGGGGGGGTGTTGGGGGGGGGGCGTGATGGGATAACCAAGCCTCAAATCATCAGTTTCTTCTTTCTGTGAAACCAAAAAGTAAAAAGGTCACATAGACAAACAAATTAGTAAAAACTACAAGAAAAACCTAGCCAAGCTAGAGTTTTCACTATGTCTTAAACCTCCTGGAATAGAGGCCCATAGGATATGGCAAGGTTCAAATGACAAAATCACCACCTTAACAGGTACAAGCAAGCAAAATCTGAGTGTAATGCTACTCAATGCTAGAAGTCTAAACCACAAAATGCATTCACTCGAGACCTCCTTAAAATGGAGAACATCGACATCTGTGCAGTGACAGAGACCTGGTTCAAGGCTTCAGAGAGCACCCCTGCATAACCACGGTATAATTCATACCACACCTTTCGGCCACCTAACCTGGACCGAAACACTAAAGGTGGAGGTGTGTCCATATTCATTAAGGATATCCACACCTCCAGGCTAGTTGCTCAGCATAATGCATCCGAGATTATCCAACTGCAACTAACTCTGGGCAAGACCACAATCCAAATTGGAACTTGCTACAGATCCCCCACCATGCTCCAGGATTCCCACTCCTCATTTCTTGATACACTGGAAAATATTAGGGTACAACCCAACACCCTAATAATGGGCAATTTCAACTATCCCACCATTAACTGGGAAAACTTCTCATGTACCAAATCTTTTGCTCAACGTTTTCTGGAATTCATAAATTCCAATGCCTTGGATCAACTTATCCACACCACCACCAGGGGCAGCAATATCCTAGACCTGGTCATTAACATGGGCAGCCGGTGTTCCACACCAGAGGTCAATTCCCCATTGGTCAAATCTGACCACAAGCTAATCACCCTAGACAACCACATCCTGCCCCCACCCCCATTATGGAAACCACCATAAAAATTTCTCCAAAGCCAACTTCACACTTCTTAAGACAGAAGTGGCAAACTTCACGACACCCATGCAGACAGACAATAGAGGTATGACTGCTGAATCCTACACAAATGCACTTTATAATCACTTACATGAGTGCATGGATCGTGCTATCCCTAACAGAACCAAGATGCTATCCTCCAAAAAAGGAAGGCAATCTGGTGGTCCTATGCCATAAACAAACTCTATAACAGAAGAAAGAAACTGTTGAAAAAAAGTAAAATCCCATGATTGGAGGAACTCCCTGGTCAGCCTCAGTAAGAAGCTGAGATCCCTCATAAAATCCTCCAAAGCTAGTTACGAAAACAAAACCATCACTGATTCTAAAGACAACCACAAAGCATTCTATAGCTATGTCAAGAATCTCAATGGCAACACTCAGGTCTCCTCTGAGTTACAGCACAATGGCACTAAATATACAGAACCAACTGATATTGCCAACATCCTGGCAGATAGGGTCAGTGCTAACTTTACCCCACTCTCACCCCCTAAAGGGCCCATCTCTATACTGGAAGAATGCAAAGTTCCTGTAATCACGGCTGCACAGGTAAAATCCACACTCTCCAAAGCCAAGAACACAGCATCCATGAGACCTGACAACATCCCAGGCTGTATTCTACACGAACTGCAGAATGAACTGGCACCCCACCTAAGCACCATGTTCAGTCCTAGCCTCACCTCAGACTTTGTGCCCACTGAATTGCGCACAGTGATGGTTATCCCACTCCACAAAAGGGGAGCCACCATGGACCCTGGGAACTACTGCCCCATTAGCCTAACGAGCCTGATCTGCAAGGCCATGGAACATATCATCATGGATCTTATACACAAAGACGTTGGTAATCTCCAGACTCTGGACCCCACCCAGTTTGGGTTTGTAAAAGGCAGATCATGTCTCTTAAACCTGATAGACTTCTTTGAAGCAGTCATCAAAGCCGTAGATGAGGGTAAGGTGGTTCACACAGCCTATCTAGATCTTGCCAAGGCTTTTGACACCATCCCCCACTCTGGAATTATAGATAAACTCACTAAACTAGGTATAAATCCATATGTCACAAGATGGGTTGCCAACTGGCTCACTGATAAAACCCACACTGTGAAAATAGCAGACTCCAAATCTGACTTCAGACCAGTGACAAGTGGAGTACCACAGGGTTCAGTCCTGGGTCCTCTCCTGTTTGGTATTTACTTTTCTGAAGTACAGGCTAACACAGAAGGTCTTTGGCTAACGAAGTTCACAGATGACTGCAAACTAGGAGCCATAATCGAAACTTCTAACAATGTGGATATCCTACAAAAGGACCTCATGGAGACAGATGCCTGGTGTCAAAGCCATGGGCTCAAGCTCAATGTCAAAAAGTACATTGTCATCCCCTTTGGTAAAAACTCTGTACCCATGAGCTACCACATAGGTGGTAGTCTACTTAACACCGAAAGTGTGATAAGAGACCTTGGGACACAGGTAGACAGTAGTCTCTCCTTTGATAATCACATTGCCACAATAGTCAGGAAATCCTTCTGCGTGGCACACCTCATCACAAAAGGTTTCTCATCCATGAAAAAATAAGTCATTTTTCCCCTCTACTCGTCACTCATTAGACCCATTATAGAGTGCAACGTCCCTTTTGGTATGTACCTCAGAAGACATCTACAACAACTGGAAAGGCCACAGAAATACCTCACAAAGAGGATTACCAGCCTAAAACAGATACCCTATGCAGACCATCTCAAAAACCTCAGTTTTACTCCATCGCATATCGCCTACTCAGAGGTGATCTCTGCCTAACATACAAAGCTATGCCAAACCCATAGCTGTTGGACATGCTCCACTTAAAGAAATCCCAATCCCTCCGAGCTACACGCTCTAGGGGCTTAAACCTTGTCACCTCAATAAACAGAACATACTGGAGGGATAGATTCCTGTCCCAAAGACTTCCCATACTCTGGACCAAACTAGCTATCTATATCAAACAAAGATACTCATTAGCACTTTTCAAGAAAAATCTTGATGATTGGATGCGAAATAGGAAATTCACCCCGGGGATCACCTCTGTGGCTCTGCTCGACAGAGGCACAGGAAAATAATTTTCTTGGGTGGTGAAAGCCAGGGTACCTTTTTGGCTAGGCTTATATAGGCCCTAGGGTCAATAGCCTAGTACCTATCTATAAACCTATGAACCTGTATATGCAAATTACCTTATTAAGAACATCAAGTGTTTCAGCTATATGGCTTCTGAATGTCCATGACTTTTTTGCTTTTTCCTTTTTAAGTCTTTATGGACATATTCAGGCCAAGAAAGTCAAACACTACTAGTTGTGGACATGCATGTTTCAGCCTTCTTATGACCTCATAAGCACAGCATAAGTGGACTGTTTGGCTATACTCTAGAAACACAGGATCTTTAAACTCCGCTAATGTCCATAACCATTCATGTGTCTGCAAATTATCCCAACTAGCAAACAAAACCAGAAAGTAAAAAGGTCACACACACAATCCAATTAGGAAAAACTACAAGAAAAACCTAGCCATGACTTTTTAATTTTTAAGTCTTTATGGACAGATTCAGGCCTATGAAAAATTAAAAGCTCATGGACATGGTTTGTGTGACCTTTTTCTTTTTTGGGTATGTTTGTTAATTGGGATATTTTGCAGACACCTTAATGGTTATGGACATCAGCTGGGTTTAAAGACCCTGTGTTTCTAGAGTACATATAGCCAAACAGTCTGCTTATGCTGTACTGATGAGGTCATAAGAAGGCTGAAACGTGCATATCCACAGCTATTGGCATTTGGCTTTGTTGGCCTGAATCTGTCCATAAGATTTAAAGAGGAAAAGGTAAAAAGGCATGGACATTCAGAAGGCATATGGCTGAAACACTTGATGCCCGTTATGGCGTCATTTGCATATATCCTATGGGCCTCGATTCTAGGAGGTTTGAGGTATCACACAGTGAAAAGTCTAGCTTGGCTAGGTTCTTTTTTCTGTGAAAGTAGACACAGAGACTACAGACTCAAGTTCTTACTGGAGTCAGATGATATAACAGAAGAAGTTCTCAAAGAGACGCAGCAGTTTTGATAACCTGTGGCCATGTGTAGAAGTATTAATATAAGCTGATGTGTATACATACTGAACAAAAATAGGAAAAGCAGAAGCTCTTTTGCTAATTGAATGACAATTTCCAATGTGATGACAATACATAGTTTTGCCAGCTCACTGGCACAAGGGCAGGGCATCTGTCTGTGATACCAGGGACCTGAAATCCAAAAGCAGCTTGGATAACAGAGTGCCAGTTAGGGTACTGAGAGGAGTAACAAGGAAGTATAGGACTGTGCCTCAAAGAAGAATGAGAACTGAACAGATTACTTCTCAAATTTAGTTTTTCTTTATTTTTATTCATTAGCTAAGATATTGTGTTAACTAGAAAAATCCTCAGGGGAAACTAGAGACCCTGACCGAGTCATTACGCATCTGGAGGACTGTGGCTCCTGAGGTTGTTCTGGACTTATATAATGCAGTACTCATCTCCATTGAGTACTTTATATACCTTCCACAGTCCTGGTGTCATAAATCCCGTGGAACATAAGCCACCCAGTAAAGATCCCTCTCTCTGGCATAATAGCAGGCTCTTCTACCTAAATCTTACCTCTGCTGGGGGCATAGAAAGGAAGGGGGTGATAGGTGGGTAGTCTCTGTGGTGAAATATGGCAAAGAAAAAAAATGACAGAAGCAACAACATAGAGCACAACCCTATTCTAAGTTGATTTTGTCTACACCTCCATATCATCTATAGAGACGGTGTGCCAGAAAGCTACTCTCCTTGACAGAAGAGCTTTGTTCTTATTAAAGAAAAACTGGATAGCTCCCACAGAGAAATTCATAGCAAATGGCTATGGCTGATAGAAATGTGGAAACTCCAGAGAACAGAGATGTACCCACCTTGTGAAAAACAGTTTCATACAATGAAAATAAAAAAATACAAATAAGTCTTTGATGGTAAAAGAAAAAAACTATGTGGTCTCTTTAGTCTATATGCTTCCCTACCAAGTGGGTAAACTACAAATCTTTGGAAAGTAATAAGCATATTATTTCTCCCTATATCCCACCTACAACATGGGTTGTATCTGTCCTGCACATTTGTGGTTGTTGGCTTGACATCCCTTACAGGAAGACTATTGCATGTATTGTCTACCTTCATTGTGAAAAATGCTTCACATTGTCATGAAGTCATATCTTTTCTACCTTCAAATTAAGCATATTCTCACAAATCACTCTTCCTGTAAAATGTTACCCTGCCATGAACCTCCATTTTCTCTAGAACATTCACTTTAATTGTAGCAGTGTATTAATGCTTTCATCAGGGTGCTGTTCTGAAATGCTTCTATTCTTTGATGTTGCAGAGCTGAGGACCTGCAAGCATGTTATGCTTTTCCCCAAATAGGATCTTAGCAGCTATCTATACAGAGAAGCATTTGGTTTGTTTGTTTCTTACTTTGTTATCTAATAGTTATGCTTTTTTCAACACATCCCAGAATCGCGCTAGCCTACCCTGGCATACTTGTCAACCTCTTAGCATAACAATTCTGGACAAAGCTAAAAATAATGGGGAGGGAGAAGCCCAAAATCAGGGACAGATTTTAAATATTGCCCTTATAAACTTAAGTTCCTAGAGCAACAGATTTTGCAATTGCATGCATTCTCAAAATCTGTATAATTGAGAGGTATGCTTTTTGCTACTACTTCGAGTATTTGCTCATCTTTGCTTGTTTATTTATTTGTATTTTGTAACTTGAATACAGAGCTGAGCCATACATACCATTTTCTCATAGCCTGGGGACATACCTTTCAACTGTACCCAAGTTTTTTCATATTTTTGCCGTATCCCTCATAAGTTTTTTTATTTTCTGATAAACTACCAATAAGTCTAGTCAGTCAGTAATGCCAAACATAATTTCATACTTCATGCTGTTCAGAAAATGCATATTGATTCAAAAACTGTTGTTCTATTAATTTTTAAGTGAACTAGAATAGTATTTAGAAATTTTCACTAATTTTTCCCCACCTTCCCATTATTTTAGACTTTGTCCAGAAGTCTTCAGGAAAGAAGCTGAGAAGTGTGCCTGGGAACACTGTCTACTTAAGTGATTTTCTTAGAGTCACGCAGAAGAGAAATAGCTGAGGGAAACAAGTCATGTACTACAAAATGAAGTCTGGTAACAGCTCGTGGTCTTAAATGGCTAAAAATGACATGATCATTCTGGCTTTTGTCCATCTTTTGTGTGGCTGTTTATCAGATAAATATGTATTTAATAGAGAACTGTTTTGCCACACACAAGTCTTTCTCTGATTTCCAAGCATCAGTCATAATTTCCTATGCTGCATAAAGTTTATCTTATTGAATACATTTTTTTTTAGATATTTTTTGACTCCACCATAGTAAGACCATCAAGTCTCCTCTGGCAGCCTTATTACCCCCCCCCCTCCACAAGTCCCTTCTGGTAGACAATGATGTCCCTTCTCTGAGTTCATCTCCTCAGTGGGAGAGCTCCTACTCTAAGGCTGGCTGTACTGGGCTATTTTCCTCAACAGGCAAGTAGGGGGAAGGAAAGCCAGAGTGGCTATTGCCCATCCATGTAGAGGATTATTTACAGGCTTATTACTGCATTCCCACATGCTGACAATAACCTCATATATTCTGGATAGACAATAAGAGGATCTTACTGAGTGTGTGCCCTTTCCTCAGCTTGTCATTGTATCCAAGGACTCAGGCCTCAGCCAGAGCCCACTGAATAACAATTTGGCAGGCAAATCCCCCTTCCCTCCCAAGACAGACACACCCATCCTTGCTGCTGATCTGCTGATCTTCAGCAATTCACCAAATGAGAAACAAGCTGACATTCTGAGTGGGAGGCACCCCCCCGCACACACACACACACACACACACACACACACACACACACACACACACACACACACACACACACACCTCACATGCAGAAGTCTGCACTCCTGTGCACATAATATAATTAATTCTGATGTTGCCAATTACTGTGGTAAGTTATAATTGATTTGTGATCTGACCTACAAATTTAAATGAATGGATCATTAGTTTCCAACTAATTACCCTTTTAATAGATCATAAATTTCCTTTCAATACATATACATTTACATTTGTTTCTGACCACATAAAGTATGGAACTGCCAGTTACATTTGACAGAATATTTTTTTCAACTATGAGGAACGAGGATATTAGAATGTTTTAATTGGAACTGTATTAATTGTCAATCACATAAGGTTTAACCAACTGTACCTGCATGTATTGCTAGTACAAATTCAATATAGTGAGATGCATCCTGGTTTGCTGTGTATGTTAAAATAAATGTGTCCTTAGGACGGTATTCTTGAGAGAAAAGATATAACTCTTTTTAGTCAGTTTAATTAAAATATTTAATTTTTAATATTTATTGTAAGGTGTTTTGCATGATTTCCTTATCAAAATCTAACTTTGATAGTAAAGAGTGCTCAGAAATAATTACATACATATATAAGCTTTATTAAAGATATATGCAATAGAGTAAGTGCTTCTCTGTTTGCTCTTATGTTGTTGTTCTTCTTTTCCCAGTTAGGGGTCGCCACAGCAGAACTCCAGTCTGCTAATGATTGGCAGTAGATTTTTACAGTGCTGAGGTGCCAGCCTAACCTTCAATGAAGGCACACCCATTCACGCATGTCTTTCAAACGCCACTCAACTACAGGGAGAACATGCAGACTCCAGACAGAAAGCACTCCAGCCAAGAATCGAATAGAACATCTTGCTATTAGGTGACAACGCTACCACTGCACCACTGCGGCTTACATTCTGTTTGCTCTTATAATTAAGTATATTACTAATGTGTGCATTGCTCTAACTTTGCCATTACTATGAGTAGATAAAAACTGTAAAATAGAAACACTTATACCAAGCTGATCTTTACTTTAGAACTGTGAGGAATAGCAGAATCTTTAAGATGCACATGTACTGAAAAGTATAATTCCCACGGTAAACTATCTTACAATGAATAATACTAAAATCTTCCCAGGGCTGAAGCCCATAACAATCACTGAGGTATAATCTAATATATGACTGTATTGTTAATACATCAGTTTAGTTTTTATGTGATCTTTTACAAAGCCTTGTTTCTAGCCACCATTGAGTAAACATGAATAATTTCAATGGGTTCCACTGTATGTTTGAAGACCCTTATGATACTCTGAACTATTAGAATCTAAGTGCAGTTATTGAGAAGTATGTACTACTGCTGAGCTTGCTATCTTAGCATAGTGTCTCTTTTCCAAGGAGCAGTGACCTTAGAGTTAGTATATAGTGGGGTTAGGGTGAAACCCTCTAAGACAGGGTATACAGAGGCTTGTCCCCTGATAAAATTATTTAAATATGTTAACAGTGCCTTTTGAGGTTCATTGCTCCTTGTATTAATTCAAACTTAAATTTTCATCATTTTGAGACTCGCATTACAGACACAGACTTCCAACAGACAGCCCAACTGAACAAAAAGATAGAAGTTCTATACTGTGCTGCCTCCGGGTAGAAATAATTATGTTTCACTTCTTATTTATATACCTTAAAGAATAAAGTACATTAGTGTCACTCGTGCATGGTACAGTTTTGACTTGACTTGTTCACAATATATATGGTTTGAAAAGCAGTCCTTTGATAGACATGAATGAATGAATCAAAGTATTGTGCAATATTACCTCACCACTTTACCTAACCTAAAGCATGGCTATTGTACCACAGATCTGTTAGAAAGGGAAATGACCTTTTATTTATAGCATAGATCTTAACCAGAAAGATGTTGCATATGTCAGGCTAACTAACATACCCTCTCAATCTATATTATCTGCAGTGACCTTGGCTGGAATTCAGAAAGATATGTTACATAGTTGAGCACTTCAAGTGTTGATGAGACTCAGAAGTACAGCTTGGAAAAGCACACTTAGGAAGTGTAGCATAAAGGTGGAGTTTACTGCTGACGCACCAGCACTGGCTTATTATGCTATAGCTCTATTTAGTTAAGTTGCATGACCCTAACATTGCTGTTTTAAGCAGACAATGTGCCATTATGAGCAGTAAAGCTGAGGACATCATGGGGCCACATCTCACAGTTTGGCGGGATCCTCCAGCAGAGGCTATGAAGCAATGCCATGTTGCTTCAAGTGGTCTTTAAGCAATTCAAAGAGATTTAATCTATAACCATAAATACATAATACTGACTACATAATAGTATGTAAACTTGTGGGACTGTAAATCTAGCACCATGGCTATGTGCCAGAAAGCACTTCAACAAGTACTAGAACACTGCATCCATTCTTCATGCAAACAATTGCTACTGATATGTGTATGTACAGATTTGGCTACAAATGCATACTTTATTTGATATTTTTGACTATACAGATCTGACAAAACTCTTTTAGTTTTCACAGGTATATTTATATGGTGAAGACATATTACATTTTTCTGCAGACTGTATTTTTCTTTTAAATTAACTCATTTCCAGGTAGGGTTATCACCTGTTCCACTTTGCGAGGGACAGTCCCTCTTTGGGCAGTTTTGTCCTGCAAAAAAATTGTAAAAATGGCAAATGTCTTGAGATTTTAGGGCAAAATTATTTCCTATATTTTATATAATAGTTGCATAAAATAGTTATTCTGTACCTGAAACACCTAAATGTTATAAGAAACAGAATAAACAACTTAAATGCTACAAGAATAAGCTTTTATTTAGGCAAAACACTGAAGTTATGCCCTTTGCACTGGCTGTGGGTATGCTTTGGGCTGCAAAATCTGATGTTTGTACCACAATTGCCCCACTTTGGGCATTTGAAAAGGTGGCAACCCTACTTCCAGGTGCACAAGATGCCTAAGAATTACAACAATTTTTAATCCTCTTATTTGCATCTGATTTTTCCCTCATTAGCATGTGGCAGGAGTCAGAGCTTGACGTGGCAGAGTTGAAGATGTTAAGATTTGCACAGGTGTGACGAGGATGGACAGGATTAGGAATAAGTATATTAGAAGGTCAGCCCAGGTTGGAAGGTTTGGAGACAGAGCCAGAGAGGCAAGATTACGTTGGTTTGGACATCTGCTGAGGAGGGGTGCAGAGTATATTGGGAAA
>NC_056741.1:647016746-647171970 GCF_019279795.1 Protopterus annectens
TGGAGTGAGTAGGTAGTGATCCCCAGTGTTTTCACGACTTCTGACTGGAATTTCTTGTTCTCTACTCCTATTTAGCTTATTCTTATGTGATTGATGTAGCAATATTCATGTTTAAAACCTGTTGATGATGAGCTGGTGGTGATTCCAAGAGTGCATGTCTGGCCTTAAGCATAGACAAGCTAGATGGCATCATAGAGCTCCATTTTGATAGGAGCACTTTGTTAATATTTATAGATTTATTTACTTATTTACTTTAGTAAAGAACTGCTGATGCCAGGACATCCCTGTTCCAATCAGCTATACCCAGTTTGCCCTAAGGGGGACGTGTTGCACACCTGATAACTCAGTTCTCAGGCTTTCTGCTCTATCCCACTCACAATCTACATGAAGTAACAGACATCCACAAAGGTTCTCAGATTCATTGTCTAGATCAGGGGGGTAGCAATGAGCAGAAAACCCACAGTGAAGTGACTGTGATGTGGTTGATACGGCAGCAGGAATCCACAGCTAGCAACACTATAATGGTCTGCAAGGAAATGCTGTGGTACCTCATATGGTATGGGGTGCAGCAGTTAAGTTTTTTAATCCTGTCAGTCAACCAGATAATATGGGTAGTTAAATGCTTTGCAAGACAAATGTGTATTTGAATGAAACAGGTTGCAATACTTTATTATAGCAGGCTACTATGTATTTATGTGAAACAGAGTGGAAATTAATTACTCTGTCTATTTTATTATTTTATTATAGTTAGGCATCTATGGTGTGCACAGTCAAAAAAGTGGATGCAATAACTGGGTATGGGCCTGGATGTTGTTTGCGGATGGAAATGACTGAATCTACTGTTAATTGCTCAGGTTAATAAGTCACTTTTTTGGCTTTGCAGGCCAAAAGTGTATTATATGAAGCAAGATGCAATATTTTGCCATGGCTAGTGTTTGCAGGAAACAAAGCTGAAGCTTAAGTAAATTACTGTGACCATTATTTTTATATCACAATCAGGCATCTGGGGTGTACAACAAACAAAGTGGATATAACTGCTGGGTACAGGGGCTGCCTATGGATGAAAGTGACTGACCCTGTTGACATTTGCTCAGGCTGAACAGTCTTTAATCTGGATTTGCAGGGCTTATGTGCATTTGTATGAAGTAAGTTGAAATACTTTACTGGGGTTACTGTCTGCTTCTGTGAAACAAACTTGAAATACATTATAGTGAACATTATTGTTTGTTTATCACAATCAGACATCTGTAGTGTACACAATCAACAAAGTTATTATAACTGCTGGGTATATAGCTAATTGTAGATGAACATGAAGATGACAGTCCTTGCTGGCACGATCAAGTTAAGTAGTCATTAATCTGGCTTTGCAGAAAGAGTATGCATTTGTTTGAATCAAGCTGGAATACTTTACTTTGACCATTTATAAATAGCAATCAGATATTTGAGTTGTACAAACTCAATAAAGTAGCTCTAATTGATGGGTATAAAGGCAGTAGGTGGTAAGAGAGACTTACTCCTGCTGCTGTTTGATCACAGATAAGCATTAACTGATCTGGCGTGAGTGGAGCTGTACCAAACAATGTACAGGAATCAGTGTATATAAGAATAATAAATTGTGTATCATTTCTTTCAATTTCCACCACTATCAAACATCAGAAGTACAACACCTAGTACTCACTGTAGGTTTTCTCAGGCAGCGAGCATATCTCTCAATAGTTCAGAATTACGCAGAATGTCCAGATTTTTGAATTTTATTGTTGGTCTCTTTCTCATACAGTTTGTGTTTTTTGGGAAAATTGTTGAGAATTAAAGTAACTAAATAATGGCCAACATTTGAATTTCAGACTTTATATCCCTCAGAAAATAAAGTCTAATGTAAACTTCATTCAAGCAAGTTTCTAGGTTTATAAGAGCAATATTTAAAATCTGTCCCTGATGTTGGGCCTTTGTGCCCCCATTATTTTTGGCTTTATCTAGAATTCATGCATAAGGGAGCTGAAAGGCTTGCTTGTGACTCCCTTTCAATATGTGCTCCTTGGGCATTACCCATATTCCAAACACTCACTGAGAAATCCCTTTCTTCCCTAGAACCTTGGCTCAAAAACTCAACTCACAACTCCTCCTGAGTCTAAAAAAGTAATATGGTTTGCCCCCAACTCTTTCTCCTTCCCAAAATTAAATTTACTATACTGTCATTTAACAAGATGACTACAGAACTGGTATCCCATATAAAACCACTAGGCGTGACTATAGACCACCACCTGAAAGTTGATCTTCACTTTCAGCAAGCCATAAAAGAAGACATACCAAAATCTAGGCTTCCTCTGTAGAGTAAAACACTCCTTACTGGCTCTGCTAGACAAAACATAACTACTTTCTTTCTACTACCAACTTTACAATATACCTCTCTTATTCTAACCAATCTCAACTCCTCTTTATTGGCCAAACTAGAATAATGCTACAATAAAGTAGCCAAATTCGCAACCAGCTAACAATGTTGGTCACATCACTGCCTCTCTCTAAAACAACTAAACTGGATAGAATTAAATAATTCTCTATTGTACTTGTCCTTCTCTAACACATAAGACAAGAAGGCAGAGGGTTTCGTTTAGATGCTTCAATATATAGAAGCACATCAGGATAGATAGCAGCATCATGAAGTACAAACAAACTAGTTAACAGACAGACCTTACATATACACATGCTTACATCTCAACAGTTTACTACAAAATCACCACATCTGCACATTTTAGCCTTATTTCTCAGGTCAGTTACATATGCTGCAAAAGTTTCACCAGGCTTTTGATCCCTTGTGTAAAATAAGTGCTTTTTCATTATAACATTTGTTTGTGGGTTACACATTTCTTTAAATTTATGTTTTAAACACTCAGGGTCCTCCCTTGACTCAGGTGGTACAACAATATGATGGTTTTCCTCCACTTCTATAGATAGCTGGTGCATACACAAATGAGCACTCCCTTTCTATGGCTTCTGACCCAACTAAATTTAGTCGAATAAATGCATTTGTATGGTCATCCTTATCAGAAAATGCAGCCTGTATGAAAATGTGGTACTCTTGCTCAAACATTCTCCAGTTCTCAGCAATATTATTGTCAAACACAAGGGCAATGGGTTTTCAAAATCCATCTGCCATGCCTATAAAGTATACACATAATCATACTGAAAATATGGACCTTGTAATTATGTACAAACAAACAACTCTGTAATCTTGTAATAACATTCAAATGCATAATAAACTCTTCAAAATACTGTACTTTGCAAAATATGCTCTGCAATACTCTGTATTCTGTGAAATATGCCCTTCTATGGCTGTACTTCTGTGAAATAGCTTTACTGTAACACTGTACAAACATGTGAACACTATACGCTTATGATAATTTGGATATCTTTGCTTAATATGAAAAATACATGTTTTATGAAAATGCAGTTGTTTCCTCTTATTTTATTCGTTTTATGCAATTTGGTCTTTATTTCAAACATTTTCTATACTAATTTGAATATTTTTATCAATATCGTACATATTAGTTTATGCAAATATCATTTAAAATGTTCTGTATTATGTTTTATATTATGTGAATAGAAATAGTGCTGAGCAAGTTTTTATACCTAAAATTTGTTTCTGACCTGTTTTGCGAAGTTTGCACATTTTAGGAATGATTCACTCTTGTATATTCCACCAGTCCCAAACCAAGTGCTTTATGTAATTTTAGCCAAGCCACCTTTAACTTCATGCCCTTTGGATATGCCATTTCTGATTCCTTGTCCTTTAGACATGCCACTTCTGGCATCATGTCGCTCCTACTTCTCTAACACATAAGACAAGCAGGCAGGGAGTTTCGTTTAGATGCTTTAATTTATAGAAACACATCAGTATGGATAGCAGCATCATAAAGTATGAGTAAACTAGTTACAGACAGGCCTTGCATCCATACATGCTTACATCTCAACAGCTTACTACAAAATGGCAGTCTAGCATGCACATGCTCAGTATTTATACACTTGTGAAAGCCCTTAGACAGCTTCTTAAAGGTACATACACACACATTGGTCTACAGTACTCACAATTAATTGCAACCTTCAAACTGTTGCACAAACCTGAAAAATTCACATCTCTTCACTCCATCATTCAACCTTATACTAACAAGACACCACTACGCTCCGACAAATCATTACTCTCCATAACTAAACCTACCAACAATGCAGGATACTCCTTGTATTCACACTGCATTGTTAATAGTTGGAATACCACCCCACTCTACTTAAGAATAGTTTGCAACCTGAAAGACCTTAAATGCCAACTAAAGCAACACCTGACCGATAAATGGCTCTGTACCTGCACCACCCCTGATTAAACTGGTAGCTGATAGCTATATGAATTTGTGCCATATCTCTCTGCTGCACAAAACGTAATGTACTATTATCACAGCTATACCCTCCTTTATCATCTCATCATCTTTATCTTCCTTGTATCTCCTCCCCTCCTTCCTTTCTTTGGGATACTCTTTATCTTATCTTCCTATATCCTAGATTTTGAACAAGTCTTTATAGTAACAAATATTCTTACATAAAACCTGATAATCTATGCATACTGATTATATTGCACTGTATATACTTCCCAGTATTATATTAATATACAACCTATATAACTGTTGAAACTGTTTGTACGATGCAAGTGATGTTATGGATGTCTGAATAATGGAACTGTTGTTCATGAATGAAAATGACTGTAAATGATGAAACAATGCAAATGTTGTCCATAATATCTGTATAAGGGAGCTTTCCTCCACAAGCATCCACTGAAGAAGGACACTACTTAGTCAGACTTTCCTGATAAACAAATGCCAATAAATAAATAAATAGCCAACTCCCTCTCCCCAGTAATGACCATGGACTCCAATTCTCCCCACACTACTTCCTACATTGATCATGCTGCTAATCAAACACAGGTCATGTGGGTCATAGTCAGAGCCTCATCTCTTTGTGACAGATGTGCTATTTTCATGCCTGGTACTGTCCCCTGATCCCCCCCCCCCCCACTCTAACTTTAGCAGCAAAACAAAAAAGGTTGTCTTCTATGGGGTATTAAGCATTTCACTTGCTATAATTTATGCACACATAGAATGCTAAAGCTCATCAGTTCTAAAAAAGCAATCTTTCCTTTTTAAACTGTAGCAAACTGCTTGCTATGCTACACACAAAGTGCTAAAGCACTTAAGTTCTTATTTCCTTTCAATACTGTAGTAAAATGTTCGTTACACTATAGCAAGCAGCTGCTACACTGTATGCCACTCACAGAGCATTATGCCCTTCAGTTCTGACCACAAATGCAGTAATGACAATTGAATGCTGGAAATGCAGTGCACTGAAGATCAGTTGGAATCTGCTGATCACACACCCTAGTATTTCGTGTTCAGCATGGCTGCCTCTTTCATCGCAGCCTAGCTATGCTACTGATCAGTTACACAGGGGCAGGGGAGAACTTAGTGTCACTTTTGTAGTTATTTGTATGCTGATTTATGATCAACTTTGTCATATACTCTACATTTCTGCAAGTTTTTATTTATGCAGATTCTTGAAATTTTTATTTTATGACATCTTTTCACTGTTTTTTTTAATCATTATTCATAATTTATAGCTATTGCATACAGATTAATTTTAAGCACTTTAATCCGTTATATATATTCTTTCAGATTATTTAACAATGACAAAAATCAACAGTATTGACAAGGATCAGGACAACATAAAATAAAACTCAAAAACTGAACCTTTCTCAATGAAATTTCTGCTCAGTTGTCACACCAATGAACAACAGACTGATAAGTGCAATTGTAGATACTTTGGAACTGGGGATGGTTGAGCAAAGAGGTCTGTGCAAGGAATTTTGAAATTGCCTATGCCTACATACAGCTCAACCATATTTCTGCAGCAATAGTGAGGGGATATAAAACAAGGGCTGTTGATGATATTTTTTATCCTTATTTTATTATGTGGAGGAGCCTGCTTGGCTTCCACTCATGCCCATTGATTCCAATAACAGTTGTTCTTTCTGCCCCTTGGATATTGCTAATTGCTGAGTCATTTCTCTTTCATATAACCAAGCTGTAAGGCATTACACTGTCTTAACTGATTAAAAGTCTATTTCCTACATTTCAGGTTATGTAAATGCAGATTCTACAGTTATTCAAATATGGTCATTTGCAGGCTATCATTCTGGTCAGCTTTCAGCGCACAGGACTCTTCCCTATTCCAGTTGGTGAGTTTGCAGATCCACTGTTGATTGTATCTGGCATATAGTATCAAACATCAGTATAAAACATCAGCAAGCATCCTGTTCTCTCTCAGTATAAACTGCTTATATTTCTGATCTTCTTATTTTCACCAGGAGGCAGTCTGCAATGGATACAGATCTCATCTGAATATTATTTTTATCATGGACATCAGTGGGGAGAAAATTACCCCGGCTTCTTAGAACACATCTGTTTCTGTCTGTGGTTGTGACAGAAGTAAGACAAAGTGGCAGTGAGCAGTGGCATGAGTTGTACTTAAAAAAATGGATGTCACTGCTTAACAGTTATGTGCTATGGTTTGGCTATGTGGCAGGAAGAGAAATGACATAGCAATTAAACGTATGTAGTGAAACTTCATTATTCAGGGTGTGTCATTTTACATTAATTGAAGGTACTTATTTAAATTGTTCTAAAATAGTAATCACTCTGAAATAATTTGGAGTGGAGTTTTTTTATTATTGACATACTTTTTTATGATTTTGAAATAGAAAAGATGAGAAAACAACTTATCTCAGCAACTGATACAATGGCACTGTTACTCAGTACACATCATCTGCAGTCAGAAGGTTCAAGTTCAATTTTTGTTAACCTTCTTACTGGATAAGTAGGAAAGCAATTAATAAATAACCAAACATGCAAACTACAGAGGAAGATGAGATACCAGTATCAATAGTGAAAGTATAGCATAAAAAATAAATGCAGGAATACTTGAAGCAAAAAGAACATTAACTGAAACAAATGTGTTTTAAGAACCCATTAAAAGCCAGTTAGCACTTGAACATATTTAATCCACCCCTTGGAATCACCAGCATCCCCAAGGAGGCAAAGTAGAAAGAGTAGGCCAAGCAGAAAGGCAAAAGAATCATCTTTAGATGGTGGGGACCAATGTTGTATATGATTAAGTAGACCAAGACCAGAACCTTAAAACATGATAAGAGAATATCAGTGGTCAGTGAAGGCTCTGCAAGACTGGTATTATATGATGATAATGAGTACCAGTAAGAATCCAGGCAGCAGAGTTTCAAACAAGCTGAAGATAATTAAATTCATAGTGTGGAAATTTCAGTTCATAGTATGGAAATTCTAAGTGTAATGCACTTCAGTATTCAAGTCATGAAGAAACCAAGGCTTGAAAATCACTTCTGAGTTATCAGATGGTAAAATGTGCTTAATCCAAGATATCTTACATAGGTGGTAACACGCAGATCTAAAACCAGCTAACAGCTGGTGCTTTGATGTCAGCTTCTCATCAATAATTAGCCCAGGACCATACACTGAGACACAAATTCAAGCCTATTCCCAATGTAAAATACAGGGGGTTAGTGGCTGATTTTGTGAGTCCCTAAGAGTAGGTGAGTAGCCATGGCAATCATCTTGGATATGCTGGGCTTGAACTAGTTAGAAATTTTCCAAAATCAGATGCAAACCAAGTCTGTGTCATCATTGTAGCAGTGGTGCTAAAACCCTTTCTCTCTAATAAGATCATCCAAGGGCAGAAAGGACATAATGATACCAATGGGGCTTATGAGGAAATGCTGTGGTGCACCACAGTTCAGAGCAAAGTACAAGATGGGTTGATTCCAGAAACTACTCTCTGTGAATGGCCAGAATAATCAGAAGCAAAGCACTCTAAGACCATTCTAGGAACTGGAAAGATGTTTCACCAAGGCAGCATGACTGAGTTGTTCAAAAGCAACAGTGAGATAGCAATGTAGATATTATGCTGTGAGTAAATTATTAAAAAAATATAAAACCAAAGCAAAGAGGAGCTGTTTTTTTTTTACTTTGTTATTAAAAAATATATTAAGGGCAGTCTCAGTACTGTGCTGAGTCAATAATCTTGAATATAATTGTTTACCTGGTCCATTTCCCTTGGGAAAGGGTCATATTGCACAAAAAAAAAAAAAAACTGCTCAAGACAGAAGTTTGGAGATAGAGCACTGAATACTCATGTCATTAGGGCCCAAGGAAGGCCTTTTAAGAATTAATGTAAACTATACCACCTTGTAGTTAGATGGGAAAATGCCTTACTCAAGAAAAGACTGGGTAATCTCATACACAATGGCTCAAAGAATCTGAGGGAAAAGCAGCTGGTTGTCATGCAAATGCTTGAGACATGAATTCACTGTAATCTGTGTGACTGAAGTTAGATCAAATAATCAGTGTAGCACAAACCTGGGTATATAAAACCCCCTGGGGCAATTTGTTCACAAACTCGGGTGTAACAGAGCCTAACTTAGCTACAATAAATTGAGTAGCAGGAGCAGGATTATATTCTACAGATGAAAGCGCTATCCTAGGAGTAAGTCAGGCACGGCTGTTAAGCCGGTCAACCTCCTTGAAAAGTATTGCTTGTTGATCAGTAACAACAATAGTCACTTTGGTCAAAAATACTCCCTTACTGCATTTGATTTCTGAAAGGTAACGGGTGTCATGCTTATCTAAACTAAACCTGTCCTCCAATAGGTAAGAACAGCATTAACAGCACTGCAGTCATTGTCCAACCAGATGCAGAGAGTAAGGTACTAAACCAAAGCAAGGTTCAGTGCAATTAAATGGATAGGACAAATATAAATTGGGACAACAAGATTCTGTGTTAATGTTTTAATACTGAGATTAGATGAGTGAAATTTTGGTGAACAAATGATGTGAAAGCTAAGTTAAGGAAGGTATTATATGTAACTGTGCAGAACTATTTTGAGTTAACTTCTACTTATACATATTAAAAGACAGTGTTTCATAGTAAAAACAGTCTTTATAAGCTTTTTAGAAGCAAAATGGAATAATTTTCACATACTGCTGAATGCAAATTTGTACATAATTTCAAACTAAGTAAAGAAAAATAAATTGGCATTTGGTGGCCGCTGTGGTTCAGCAGTTGGTGTTGTCACTTCACAGCAAGCGGTTCTATGGTTCGATTCTTGGCTAGGGCACCTTGTGTGTGGAGTCTGCATGTCCTCATTGCAATCACATGGGTTTCCTCCAGGTGTCCTGGTTTTCTCTCCACATTCTAAAGACATGCTGTAAATGGACTGGACACTCGAAATTGGCTGTAGGTAAGAGTGTGTGTGTGAGTGAGTGTTATGAATGAACTCCCACAGCAGGGTTAGCCACCAGGCAGTGTAAACCTTGACTCGAGATGATTGTCACTGCTGAAGTGACACCCCGAGCCCATGTGCAAAATGGGAAAAAGGGATTGTGGATGGATGGATGGATGGATGATATTGGCATTTTAAAATGAAAAGATTTTTGGGCAAATTCAGTAAACCCTACAAGGTCCGCTAAGACTGTGTATGCATTACGGAGTATCATGCACATGGTACCACACTGGTTTGTACGCAGTAAGTGGCTCTACATGGTGTGTGGAGCCATACAACCATGGTAAACAATGTGGCAAGCTAATTACAGCAGCTAAATTGTATGCTAATCAACCAATTCAAGATGGTGAATCTACTCAACAAGCTATAAAGCAGCCATATAGACTCAGTGCTGGTTTTCCCTGCAGATTTCAAAACCTATTGAAATACAGCCATGGAAAGGAGTCTACACAAAAAGAATGTAAGGGGCTGCTGTTGCTTTAATTCATGTGTATGCACAACAGGCTGTAGTCTATGCTGCTGCTGCTGCTAATAGACCAAAGCCAAGAAGGGGAATGATTTTCAGACCACTTTTAACTTATCACAATGTGCACAAGGTGGAAATTGTAGAGCACTGCAGGGTAGATAGAGACACAGTACAGGAACTCTGCAACCTCTGTCATCCTCAATTCAGACCCAGGGAAAACTGAGGGAAACAAATACCAGTGGAGACAAAGTAATGTGTAGCACTTAGAATTTTAGCTACAGGAACATTTCAGAGACCAACAGGGGGCATGCTGGAAGTGTTACAGGCATCTGCATCCAGGATCCTCCATCAATTACTGAATGCTATGCTCCAAAATTCCAGTGACCACACATATATTCCTCTGTACATGTATAGAAATCAAGGCACTAGCAAGGGAACAGGGAAGGGTCTACATAAATAGAAATGGCTTACACTCTATTAGCTGCCAAGTTGTGTGTAATGCTAAAGGAATCATCTTGAATTGTATGCGCTGGCAACCCATGCAGTTAAAACAACTCACATATCTGAAACACCTCCAATCTATATCAGATGCTCAATGTCGGGGGGGGGGGGATTCCACAAGGTCATATCCCGGGGATGCAGGTCATGTACTGGAACCGTGGCTGATGATATTCATCAGAAATGATGTGATGCCCCTGCACTGGCCCAGTAATCAAGAAGCCTCAATCCTCACCACTGGCAACATTGAGGGACATACACAATGGGAGGATGGCAAGTACGCACACAAAGTACAATTTCCTTTAAGAGCACACAGTGATCACAGTCAGTCTGAGGTTGGTTTCTCCCTCTTTCTCCAGATCCCCAATAAGACCCCCCACTGGCACAGCTATAGGGTTAAGATCTCAGCTGAGTGGCCATGCTAAGAGCTCCATAACCCTCTCTGTTCAACCAGTGCTTTGTGTCCCTGCTCAAGTAGCTGGCACACATGTATAGACACACACACACACACACACACACACACACACACACACACATACACACACACACACACACACACACACATTGAGATTTGATTCATATACAAACACACACACACATGGGAAAAGGCTGCCACATGTTAGTAGCTAGGCCCCCTTCTGCCCAGACTATAAGGTAGCACCAGCTGCCACAATCCACCCTTATCAGCTACTATAAGGCCCTTACAAAGGGTGACCAATCCTACTGTGTAATGTTACTATTAATCCAAATGGTAGTTTTGACCAAGACATGCAAGACTATTTAGGAGTGGCCTGTACAGTGTCACCAAATACATATGCAAGTACTTTAAGAGCTTAAATATGTCTCACAAATATCCACCACAAAGGTAGGTTTAAATATATTTAATAAATAATAAAAGAACAAGACAATACTCAGTTACTTCAGAGTTCAGAATCACAAGAAACATTTTAAAACAACATTGTAGGACAGTCTCAAATAAATACAGAAAACATCTATACTAATCTTTACTATATACCTATCTATATCTAAAATTAATTATTTACCCTGGTTACTTACTATTAGCAAGGCAAGTGCAGATGATGGTGATGATGGATATTTCCAGGTCACAAAATACACAATGGCCAGTCTTTCTGAGAGAGTTCTTAAATTAATATCAAACACTACTGCTGCATTAGCCTGGATGACATCACTTTTTGTCACCTGACTTCAGTTCCCATGCTAAAACAGAAACTAAGAATTTTAACATCTCTGTGTTAAAAATACATATCTCTCAGATGTGCCCAGAATTGTGTAGCTGCTAAGACATCATAAAGCAATCAAACACTTTACATTTTAAACTAGTAATTACTTTTCTGTTCAGATAATAGAAAAACTTCTAGCTCTAGACATTGTGTCTGCTTGCTGCATTGAAACTAACTTTTATAGCACGTCATAAAGCACTTAATTCCAACTTATTTTCTTGAAGTTTTGTAAATTAATCTTCTATGATCCAGCAGGGTATGCTGTGGTTACATTCTCGAAGCTCAATACATAACATACAGTTCTGTATAAATGATATCAGTATTCACAAATGACATAGAACAGTTCTATATTAATCATATCAATATTCATAAATGACATAGAATTATTTACAAAATTCCAGATAGCTGGGGTGGCAGTGTCACAGTTCCTGCCTCTCTCTGAAAACTCCAGCTAGTTTTTCAAGTGACCCATGAGAAACATTGAGAGCATTGAGACTATTTGGGAATATCTTACCCCATTCCCTGTCTTGAGTGCCCATCTGCACTGGCATTACTAACCCCACTGCGGTGCTGCACTGTCATATCATATGCTTGCAACCCTAGACTCCATCTTAGTAACTTGGCATTTGCTGCCTGGGTCAATGTAGCCATGTTAAGGGATTGTGATCTGCAACTACAGTGAATTTCCTTCCATACAGATAAGGCTGAAGTTTCTGCAGTGCCCACACTGTGGCTAGGTATTCCTTTTCTACAGCTGCATAGCATTCCTCCCTGGGTTGAAGCCTACAACTGAGATAAACCACTGGGTGCTTTTCTCCCTCTGAGGAAACCTAGCTAAGTACACCCCATGGTTTGAAGCATCCACCTGCACAACAAATTATTTGCTATAATCTGGACTGGCTAACAAAGGGCAGTCCTCCCAAAGCTCTTTTAAGCTTCTGAAGTGCCTGCTCACATGCTGGGGTCCACACTACCTTATCTGGCCTGTTTTTCCTTTGTCAGGTCTGTGAAGGGAGCAGCTGTGGTACTATAATTGGGGACAAACTTTCTGTAGTACCCTGCTATCCCTAAGAATGATCTCACCTCATTTTTGGTAACAGGGGCAGGCCATGCCTGAATGGCTTCCACTTTGGCAGGTTCTGGCCTAATCTTACCACTCCCCACTCTATGTACCAGGTAGGAGACCTCTGCCATACTCACCTGCTGGGCTTAATGGTCAACCCTGCCCTCTATAGTCTGCCCAGCACCTCCCTGACATGCTGAAGTTGCTCTTGCCAGGAATGGCTGCAGATGGCAATATCATCTAGGTAAGCGAGGGCAAAATCTCCTGCTCCTGCTAGGATAGAGCTACCAGCCTCTGGAAAGTCACTGGGGCATTTTTCATCCCAGAGGACATCTTTGTGAACTCATACAAGCTAAAATGAGTCACAAAGGCTGTCCTCTTTCTAGCACTAGGAGTCAAGGGCACCTGCCAGTAACCCTTGATAAGATCAATGGTGGTAAGATACTTAGCCCCACCCAGCTGCTCTAGAACTTCATCCGTCCTAGGAATGGGGTAAGCATCTGACTCTGTGTGACTATTTAATTTCCTGTAGTCCACACAGAGCCTGGTGCTGCCATCCTTCTTTGGTACCAGCACCACTGGGGAGGCCCAGGGACTGCTGGACCCTTGAATTACCCCTAGTTCCAACATTTCATGTATCTCCTTACTCAGAGTCTGTTTGGCTCTCTCAGGCACCCTATAAGGTCCTACGTAAAATACATTTGAGGTCCTGTATTCACCATACCTCTCAACCTCTTTGAGCAGGAAATCTGGACAAAGCCATAAATAAAAGTGGGACAAAGGCCCCAAAATAAGGACAATTTTTAAATATTGCTCATACAAGCTTATAAAGTTGAACAGGTTTTGCATTAGAAATAATTTTCTGAAGGGTATGAAGTCTGAAACTCAAATGTCTTTCATTATTTTTTTAACTTCAATCTTTAATGATTTGCCACTAATTTGCCAGAAAACTACAATTTTATGAAAAATGGACCAAAAATATGAGGCAAAAATCTGGACATTCTGTAAAAATCTGTACAGTTGAGAGGTGTGGCATCCTTATGATGCTGCACCAGGTGGGTCCACCCTGGTTTCCCAGTGAACATGCCCCCAAACTCCTGTAACAATGCTTAGCAGTCACCATATCCCCCTCAGACTCTTCTTGCCATCCACTGTAAATACTTAGCACAAGAGCATCCCTATCATGGTAAAGCTTCATGATGTTAACATGGTACAATTTGTGCCCCTGCCTCCTGCCTAGCAGTTCTGCCATGTAGTTAACATCACTGACCTTCCTTACCACCTTGAGGGTCCCTCCCAAGCTGCCTGCAACTTGTGTCTGACAGGAATGAGAACCATTACCTACTGCCCTTGAGCATACTCTCTCGTTCGAGCATTCCTGTCATACCAGACTTTTTTCTGCTGTTAGGCTTCTGCCAGGTTCTACTGGGCCAAGCCCATGTGTTCCCTGAGCCTTGTAATGTGCTTTAGGGCATATGCCACAACAGACTCCTTGTGGGATTCACACGTACCCTTCTACTCATCTCAAATCATATCTAAAGGTCCCCTCACCCTATGCCCATACAGCAACTCAAAGTGTGAAAAACCTGTGGATTTTTGGGGAACCTCCCTGTAAGAAAACAACAGATGGGGCAAATATTTGTCCTAGTCCCTCTTAAACTGGTCTGCAAATGCCTGTAGCATCATCTTGAGTGTAGAGTTTAACATCTCAACAAGACCATTAGTCTGGGGATGGTAGGGGTGGTCTTTAGGTGCTTCATCCCACTGTACTTCCAGAGACATGCCAGCATGTCTGACATGAAATTGGCACCTCTGTCAGTCAGTATTTCTTTTGGAAAACCTACCCTGCTGAAAATTTCTAACAAAGCATTTGCCACCTTTTCTGCCTCAATGGAGGACAGAGCCACTACCTCAGAGTATCTGGTAGCATAATCTACTGCCACTAGGATGTACTTCTTCCTTATGGAACTCGGGGTACTCAGAGGCCCCACAATATCCATAGCTACCCTCTGAAATGACTCCTCAATCACAGACAAAGGCATCAAAGGAGCTTTCACCTTGTCTCCTGCATTGCCTGCCTTTTAGCATTGCTCACAGGTCCTGCAGTACCCTGTTACATCTCTGGAAATCCCAGGCCAATAGAAGTTCTGCATAATATGTCACTTTGTATATTTTATGCCCGTATGACCTGTGAAGGGAATATCATGGGCTATGGCTGGAAGTGCCAGATGATAGGCTCTGGGCACTATCAACTGCTGTATTCGCTCACCCTCTATCTCTCCCTCAGGGGTCCCCTCTCTATACAGTAACCCTTTATCCCAATATACAGATTCCCACTTCCCTTGAGAATCAGGTGCCTCACTAACTACCTCTGTCAGGTCTTGTAATGTAGGTTCTGAGAGCTGAGCCTGTCTCAACTCTCTCTTTGTAACCCTTCCCAGCTCCCCTTCCACAGGAAGTCTGGTATCCCCTGACAGCAGTGCCTCACTGTCAGCCAAGGTACTACTACTCACCTCTGCCCTTGCAGTCACTCTGTCCAAGGGAACATCAGTACCCACAAGCAGCTGTGGCTCACTTTCAGTCTCACTGCTACAGGGTAGGTCCTTCGCTGAAGTAACCACCTCACCAGTCCTGGCTGCAAGTGTGCAGTCTGTCTGTGTCTCCCCCAGGCTACCAGACCCACATGCTTGCCTCCAAACCTGACTGCATGTAACTGCATGTACATAGGGTACTGCATTATCAGAATCATTCCCTATTAGGACATTTGCAGGGATATCCTCAAACACACCTACTTTCTGGCTTCCTTTTCTACCCTCCTAGTCAAAGTTAACCCTAGCCAAAGGTATTTGGAATGGGGTCCCTCCTAAAGCTCTGACTGGAGTAGACTGCCAAAGCAAGTAGCGCTCCTCTGTAACCATTGCAGGCTTTACAATGGTTAGGTCAGAGGCTGTGTCTCTCTTAGCAATGGCCTCTTTCCCATTCATAAGTTAGGATATAACCTCTTGTGGTAGTTTGGTACCATTGTTGTCTCGAGACAACCTACTGCTGGCATTTTGTCATTCCCCCTTACTGGCTCTCCCATCTTTTGTTCCCCACCTTGCCTCCTTGGACATCTATATGATACATGGCACCACTGGTTGCATTTAAAACTTTGGTCCTGAAGATGTACCTTGACTTGTGGCTTCTCCTGCTACTGGCAGACTCTGTTGGGGCAATCTTGACTGCCCACCATGTGTTCACTTAGACCCATGACCAGCACTGGGTGTTCCTTTCCTGTGCATTGATGCCCTACTTGCTAGGTATAGGTCTCCCTTATTCCCCAACTCATCTGCAGTACTGCATTGTCTATCAGCTAACCAGATTCTCATGTCCTCAGGTGAAGTGCTTGTTCCCTCACCAAAAGGTCTGCCAGCCCTTCAAATGTGGTGACCTGACATTCACTCACCTATTTATGAAAATAAGTGCTTAGTTCAGTAAAATATACACACACACTTTCATCTGCCTTACATCCATGCTCACGAAATGTTTTCCTATAAGCTTCAGGTGTTAACCTAAAATATTCTAGCAGACAGTTCTTTACAACATTATAATTTAAACAATCAGTATCAGACAGTTTAGAAATTACAGTTATAGCTTTACCATGGAGTAAGGGGGTCAGAAACTGTACCCAGAGCCCTTGGTCAACATTATACTTTTTACATACCCTTTCAAACATATGAATGAAACTATCAAAATTATCCCCCTCTGTAAATTGTGGAAGAAATTTATCGACCTTTGTTGCTTATGAGGTTTGGTTACTCCCTTCGCCATTACCTCCATGACTCTGGTGAAGAGTCAGTATCTCCTTTTCATATTGCTTCTGCCTCTTCTTCACCTCAGCTTCCAGGCATTGCAGTTTCTCATTTTCCTCAGCCTCCAGATGTCTCAGTCTCTCTGTTGTTTCTATTTCCAAACACTTGTCCTCCAACTCAAGTCTGTTTAACTCCAGATGGATTTTTAAGCCCTCTGGGGAAAGGTTGAGCTGTCCATTTTCTGAGAGTTGTACAGCTCAACGGCCAATCTGATTGTCCTCCTGGTTGCTATTTTGTGATGCAGCTGTGACTAAAGCTGCAATCATTTTTGCATTAGTCAGGTTGGCATGAACCAGTCCTTTAGCCAGGCACATCTCAGCTAAATGGCTCCTTGTCAGCTTGCCATACTCCTCTGCTGATATGCTTGCCTGCTCTCCCTGACTAAACAAACAAACAAAAAAAAAACAATTGTGATATGAACTCTGAATGTCAACTGTGTGGCTGATTGAGAGTATAAATACCTTCAGTGACCACTGTACATAGGCTACAGGAATTCAATATCCACACCACTACAAGCCAATTAATATGTGATGTGGCTATCTCAACACAGTCAACCAATTAATATGTGATGTGGCTATCTTACCACTGCCAAACAATTAATATGTGATGCCCCTGCACTGGTCCAGTAGTCAACAGTGAGGGACATACACAATGGAAGGATGACAAGTACACACAGTAAAGTACAATTTCCCTTAAGAACACACAGAGATCACAGTCAGTCTGGGGCTGGCTTCTCCCTCTTTCTCCAGATTTTCAACAAGACTCCCCACTGGCACAGCTATAGGGTTAAGATCTAAATCAAGTGGCCAAGCTAAGACCTCCAGCACCCTCTCTGTCCAACCAGTTGTTCTTGTCCCTGCCCAAATAGCTGATACACACACACACTTTGAGATTTGATTGCTATACAAACACACACACACACACACACACACACACACACACACACACACACACACACACACACACACACACACACACACACCCCTGGGAAGGGTTGGTACAGGTTACTTCCTATGCTCCCTTCTGTCCAGACTATAAGGTAGTACCAGCCACCCTTATCAGCTACTATAAGGCCTTTACAAAGGGTGACCAATCCTACTGTGTAATGTTACTATTAATCCAAATGGTAGTTTTGACCAAAACTTGCAAGGTTATTTAGGAGTGGCCTGTATAGTGTCACCAAATACATATGAAAATACTCTAAGAGCTTAAATATGTCTCACAAATATCAGCCACAAAGATAGGTTTAAATATATTTAATAATAAATAATAAAAGAACAAGACAATACTCAGAAAAAAACACAGTTACGTCAGAGTTCAGAATCACAAGAAATATTTTAAACCAACATTGCAGGACAGTCTCAAATAAATACAGAAAACTTCTAAACTAATATTTACTATATTCTCGTCTATCTCTAAAAGAAATTACTGTACCCTGGTTGCTTACTATTAGCAAGGCAAGTGCAGATGATGGATGTTTCCAGGTCAAAGACAAAATACAAAATGATCAGTCTTTCTGAGAGAGTTCTTAAATTAATATCAAACATTATTGCTAGATTAGCCTGGATGACATCACTTTTTGTCACCTGACTTCAGTTCCCAGACTAAAACAGAAACTAAGAATTTTAACATCTCTGTGTTAAAAATACATATCTCTCAGATGTGCTCAGAACTGTGTAGCTGCTAGGAAGTCATAAAGCAATCAAACACTTTACATTTTAAACCTAGTAATTCATTTTCTTTTCAGACAATAGAAAAACGTCTAGCTCTAGATATTGTGTCTGCTTGCTGCATTGAAACTAACTTTTATAGCACATTGTAAAGCCCTTAATTTTAACTTATTTTCTTGATGTTTTGTAAGTTAATCTTCTATGTTCAAGCTGGGTATGCTGTGGTTAAATTCTTGATGCTCATTACATAACATATAGTTCTGTGTAAATCATATCAACATTCACAATTAACATAGAACAGTTCTGTATTAATCATATCAATATTCACAAATGACATATAATTATTTACAAAATTCCAGATAGCTGGGGTGGCAATGTCACAAATGCATACACACCCACTGAAGAACTCCATGACAAAGCACATGCTCAAACCATAAATATCAGAGAGCATGTCTTTGGGCTGTCATGGTTCCAGTGCTGAGATACATCAGAGGGAGCCTTGCAGTAAAATCCATGTACATGTACTGAAATCTTCACCATCTGTGCCATGCTTCACAGCATCATCCTGAGAAAACAGCTTCAGCAGGATCAACAAGTGGAAGGGGCACATATCCCACCACCAATGGCAAGGTCACCACGGCCACATGTAGGGGAGGAGTCAGAGGGGGAACCACTAGCTGCTGTGGATGTAGTCAGATATAGGAGTCCTCAATATGGCCTTACATTTGCTAAGAAACAATGTATAGCATTCTCACTAACCACCTAAGAGGCTAAAACCTTCATCCTATGCACATACATATAGTAACATTGATGACAGGCAATGCTCATAACATTTACCTAACAATGTAATGGCTATGTACTCCTAGCATTGGACAGACTCAGCCCTGAACTAAAACTGTAGCAAGTAAGTGTTGAACCTGGAGTATTAAAACAAAATCGTGTAATAATACAAATGAATGGCATATCCTTGCAAGTTGCTACTTGGTAATGTAAGTAACTTAAAGGTGGGTGATTTGTACAGCAATGACTTCAACATGTGGCAGCAGAGACTTATGTGAATGCATGTGTCCTCTATCAAGTAATAGGCCTCAGGCATCAAAGATTCACACATTCATACCTTTCAAAAGTATTAATGGTCACTGAATGTCATCAGTTTGGCCTCATACGTTTGTACTGGCAAATCATTAAAGAGAGAAGTTAGAAATTAATGAGACATGTTTCAGTTTCAGACTTCATAACCCTCAGAAGATTCTTAAAAATACTGATGCAAAAACTTGTTTGAGTCTATCAACTGTCTAACTTTGTTAGACTAAAATACGTAAAAAGTACAATTATTAAAATATCACAAACACAGATATACTAAGCCAGCTATGAACCCTGAGCATCAGACACAGATCTTATGTATCCCTGAATCCAAAAGATAGAAAAAAGGATATGGCACAGGTATCATCACTTGCACAGGGTATTGTGTGTGCATGTTTAGGGGGGGGGCAGGAATCCTAAGCTGACACAAAAGGTAAATGAGTGTGTGTGAGTAAGATGGAGAAAGAGGTATACATTTGGATAAAGTAACAAATGACCACTGAGACAGAATGAGCTTTAAGCATCACAGCTGAACCATGTAACTGTTATGTGTGTGTCTGCATGGGCCCTCCTGGTGAAAGTGTTGTATGGGTGTCTGCAAAAGCACAGCCAAGCTCTATGCTAGCTCTACATCTTGGTATGTCATAAAGGTGTGAGCCATACATAGTAGAGGTGGCAGTTCATCACTGTCATACCCGACCACAAGAACTGGCTCTACCAGTAGTTGCACTGGCATGTCTACACCCACAGTCATATGCGCTGCTGCTACCTGAATGTTACTGATGTTTACTGGATGAGCTCTCCTTACAGGGATGTCCAGGACCATGACCCCGTGGCCTGTCACATCTGGGTGTGGACACTTCAACCATTGATGGAGCTTTGCGGTGATTGGGATGCCTGAGTACTATAGTCCTAGGTGACATAAAACACAAAAGAAGGATAATACACATAAGTATCACATAAATTACCCACTGGACAAACAAGAAACAGTCAAGTTATTCAAATATAAAAAAGGATTTATATGGTTGTAATATATCACAATCACATACAAAGCAAGGCTGGATTTAAAACAAGGAGAGTAAGAATAGCAAAGTAAACCTCTGTACGAACAATGTTTGTTTGTGCCAACACAGAAATGGTACTTGCCTCCCTACCCCTAAAACAACAGACAGATAACACATTTTGTTAACAAACTATCATTCAACTGCTAAAAGTACTATCAAATAAACTGTCCCAAAAACATATCTCCTACAAAGAATTTATGCAATTGCCAGTCACATCCACCTATGGCCAACACTCTCCTAGAGATGTCTATGCACCATCCTAGAAGTTTAACACCCCATGCCATTGACAATATAGAACATTTACATTTCACTGAAATAACAATAGAAGAGTGTAAAGAGAAAGACAGTTGTAACATTAGCACTTGTGATGACGGTTAATAAGGCTGTGCATCTGAGAAAGTAAAATGCCCTGACAAACATGCCTGTACCTTCATTAAACTTCTAAGAGGTACATACAGATAAAAGTAGCATTTGCTAATGTATATATATATATATATATATATATATATATATATATATATATATATATATGATTTTTCTTAGTGACATGTGAGCATAACCAGTATATAACTGAAAAATGCAATCATACCTTGTCAGGATCAGTAGTCATCTGTGCAGATAAATTCCAAAGTAATATCTTCTTCTGTGTTATCCACATAAACAAGTATCTTCTCCTTCAGGTTCCTTAGGTTCCCTTTTTATAGTGTAGATTCAGGGTTATGAGTATGGTGAAGATGCAAATGAGGTGTGAACTCATTAGAATTGCTGACTCCCAAATACTTGGCTGAATGCAGTGGATCTAAACATAGTGCAGGCACTCCCTCAATGTTTATTGCTAATGTATTGCACCTGTGAATAATTACTGGGAGGAAAAAGGAAAATGCAACAGCAATTCAGACTCCCTTACCTCCAGGGATATGTCAGTTAGGTTAGATTTACTAAGTGTGGAAGTAATTGTATCAAGGTTTTAAGTGTAAGTACCAGCACACATTCACAGTTCCTGTTCAGTAACATCCAACCTACCCTTCATTTCTTAACAACTATATTATTGCCATGTAATATCCTCACACATTTTAAAGACAGTGATACAGAATGCTTTACAAACTGCATGTCTAGGATTACTGGTCAGATAATAGAAGGCTGAGCAACACATAGAGATAACACAAACCTGCATTTCTATGAGCAATAGTCATAAATGGTTGTGCGATCACTCAGTGCACTACATCTAAAATTTATACATGTACAATTTTTGTGAATAGTTCTGAGGAAGTCCCTAAGGTGGAGATG
This sequence comes from Protopterus annectens, assembly GCF_019279795.1. Taxonomy (NCBI): domain Eukaryota; kingdom Metazoa; phylum Chordata; order Ceratodontiformes; family Protopteridae; genus Protopterus; species Protopterus annectens. The sequence continues at coordinate 647,038,376 of NC_056741.1, forward strand.
AAAGTGCTTAACGTAAACGTTTTTATTCAGTGTGTGCAATTGCTGCTTGGTCTTTTCTGACTTGATCATTGTGGAATTTTTTCCATTTGGATTTTGGAATAAACCTGTGTTTTTATCGTTTACTGGTGTCACATTGTGGATTACAAAGTTTGTGGTTTTTCGTTCTCTTGTTTTGGTAAGTCTAGTGCTGCCATTCAAATGGTCCTGTGTTCTAATACAGGAAATTCCAGATATTTGTACTGTTGTTCCATTTCATATTATATTAAATATCACGTATAACAATTTATACATAGTTATAAATAGTGACACTCTTACTGTGTTTTGAAGGTTCAAATGTATGACTGAAGGTATCCTGTCTACTATTTTTCTGTAAATATAATTCTGCAGTCTGGACTTGGATATATTTCACACTCAAATAGGATACATACAAAAATTAATGTATACAAGGACCTCCTCAGGTCACACACATACAAGGTTAACAGCTCAATCTATCATCTATATTTATAAATAATTTCTGACTATGTCTGAGATTCACTTCTTCTGTGGCAAAGATGGAAAATCACCACTATTGAAGAAAATGTTTTGTCCCTTACGCATAGGTTTGAATCCCAGTGCATGTCTGAAAAGTTAAATCACTAAACAGTTACAGCAGCACACACCCCTCAAACTAATGTCAAGTATCAGATTAACATTCCAATTTTCAATTTCCAAAACTGCTTTCCTCTTTATTTGGCACTCTTGCTCTCCACTTAACATCATGCAAAGCAGTTGGCATTGTTGTTCGGGTTTACACACTACCAGTAAACATGATAATAGGAATCGGTGGGAAATCATTATTTGCCATTGCATTCCTTTGGAATCAGACATGTCTGGTGTTAGAGAGGAAGGTGTCCAATTTAGGCATAAAATGCCACAGCAAAAGGCTTTTGCAGGGGGACTATTCTGGCTCCCAGTACATGTCTGGAGCTTGGAATAGTCTGTCCAAGGCTGTATCCAGTGTAACTGGAATCCCACACAATGGAGAACAGTGTAGGAACCACTTCAATGACTTAGAAAGGTGCAAGAGAGATGCACTCAACCAGTGGTTAGATGAGTTCCTAACTAGCAACATCCCACAGTTGTGTAAGTATGCTAATGAAGAGAATTTATAATATATAGAAAGCTAAATATAGGCAAGACTGGACTGTATAATGCTCTTTTCTTTTCTTTTCATAGCTAATTCTGAAAGAGATGTGAATAGGCAGGCCCATGCTGAATGTCTTGAGAGACTGAATGAAGCAAGGGGCATGTATGCAGCACAAGAAAAGTATTGCAGCTTTAAAATTTAAAGAAAAATGTTATTTTCTATACAGTAGTAGCAAAGTAAGCATGCATATCCTAACTGTAAAAGCAACTATGCATGCATCAATCTGTAGTACAAACCAACGTTAGGAGTCAAGTATAAAAATGTAGTCAGATGTTGTGGGTTCAAATACCATGAGTAACAAGTATAAAATACTGCAATGCTTTAATAATATTACAGGAATTAAATTCTACACAAGTGGCATAAATGCTCTGTTAACTTTAATCTGTATAATTGGACCAAGCAAATGTGTTGTTAGAAAGTATACTTACATGTAAAGCTTCAGATAAAATTGTTGTATTACTGTCATAATGCATCGAATGTCACACATGATGGTACTGATTTTATCTCTCTGTTTTCTCTCACCCAAACCCTTATCTCTTTTTTATTTTCTATTATGTGTTGTCAGAATGTCTCCATGTCATCCATCTATAACAAACCACTAAATGCTTCACAGCACAGGGAGGTAGGCCAACCCTAGTGGCTCATCCTGCCCCCACTCAACCAGCTCTAGCACCGATGCCCAGCACATCTGGGATCCAACCTGGCAGTACTGCTTCTGCTGCCACTGCACTACCTGCACTCAGGTAGCACTAGTCCAGCAACTGGTGCTGTTGTACCCACCAGGAGATGCCAGGGTTGATTCTTAGGATCATGCACACTATGTGTGTACACCTACACTGGATAGAGACGCTGTTCCCCCTTATGGCCCATAGGAGGAGGAGATGCCTAGCACTCCAGCAGCAAGTGGAGTAAGGGGACAGTGATGACAGTCCTGCAGGTGAGGACTAGATTCTCACTGTCCCCATGTTTGATGGAAATGGGCTTGTGTTGCCCACTCCCTCATCCCAATCCTGGTGTCCCCAAATCTTTGTGCCCCTCACCATCCCTGTGTCTTGTCTTGTTTCTCCTGTTTGTTTGCATTTGCTTCCTTACCTACCCAACTTATCTGACTCAGAAATACCAACATCCCTTACCCAGTACTCCTTTGATGAAAAAACAAACAAAAAAAAAAAAACGGGCACCTGTCCCACCAAAAAAATATTGTCCCATACATATCTCTCAATTTTGTACACATGTCATCTTGAGACACTTAATTTGTTTCAATTGGCTATACATGATTGTGTTGTCACCCCTCTTTGTAGAGGTGACAGTAGAAATTCAGCTAATATTCTGTACATATTTCCATTTTTCACTGTTAAAGAAATGGATAGCTGTGATTCTTTCCTACCTCCCTCCTGCATATTCCTATATTGATTTCCCTTTGCTCTTTCTCCTGCTTGGCCCCCCATTTCACCACTTTCCTATCTACCCCATTTTGACACCTATAATCTGGTCAAAACATAGACTCACACACAGCAAACATAAGTAACAAAAAAAAAAACAAAACTAAACAATGGAGCCCTTCACTTTTTGGTCTCTATGTTTGTGTGGAGTTTGGCATTTCATACCAATGCCAAATGACAGTGATAGGCTCTTCTGTTGTGTGGTTATCTCTGCACAATGCTGCACTACATCAACACACAGTAATACATGATGAATGTAATATAAAGAATAATTTGGTTGCATTATCACCACTTATTTAAAAGTATTATATACACCTGAATTCGATCCCTATATCATCTGAGCCCCAAAAGAAATGTGTCAGTGCTTTTACATCTGCTGCTACAGAGTAAGCTAAACTGCAGGTGCTTTTCATACCCTCAGTACTGAGAACTCTCAGAAATTTAGCAATGAGGCTCACGTTTGCACACTGCTTAACTACGCGCAAACATGGAAATCAGTAGAAACGTGAATCTTGTATGCACACTTTGTCAAACATTGAGCTAACTCACTGCGTGGCAGTCCACTATGCAAAGTGGACAATAGCATGTATTATTTTTGTTTACTGTCCATTTAGTCTTTATGCCATGAAACTACATGTGGAACACTGCTATTATCATCTTCTCCTCAGCAGACACTGTTGATGCCATCACCTATAAAGGTGTTGTTTGACACTCTCCAAGTCAGACTTGTCCTGTAGCTCTTATGTTAAATACAAAGTGCTCTAGTCAGTGTACTTATATAGGTAGGGGTTCTGTTCTCACTGCAGTTGTGTGTGTGTTTGCACTTGCTTGACATTAGAGAGAGAATTTTACACCAGCATGTGGGACACTGCTATTACCATCTTCTCCTCACCAGACACTGCTAATGTCATCACTTATAAAGTGTTGTCTGACAATCTCCAAATCAGACTTATACTGTGGCACTGGCATTAAATGCAGAATCCTCTAGTTGGTATACTTACCATAGGTAGGGATTCTGTTCTCACTGTAGACAAATGTATGTGTGTGTTTGTGCACTTGTTTGACATTAGGGAGAGCATTTTATACCAGCATGTGGGACACTGTTATTACTGTCTTTCCCTCATGAGACTATGCTGATGTCATTAGCTATAGCTGATTTATGGATGTGCAGTATTTCCATCAGGGCAGGGTCAGAGATTGGCCTATAGGCTAGGCACAAGTCACCTCATCCTGTATGATACAGATTACAGTGACAGGGCTTTCAGTCTAGCCACATATGTCATAGCATGGTTTGTAGGCCCTGTATTTTCTTGTTGAGAAACCCCTCACCAGCTGCAGTAGGTGTCTGCTGAGGTACATTCAAAAGGGAGCATTATACTTTACAAGTGTTCTGATGAGGATCGAGTACAGTGCTGTTTTGACATCCTCAGATCTGGATATGATGGCCTGACTTATGAGGTGCAAGAAGTAGCCTTCCCATACTGCTATGAAAACTTGGTGGTTGAAGTTCAGATTGCTATCTACCTGTGTTCCCAGGTCTTGCACCACTAGGTTTCAGCATAGGTAGGGTGTTATCAATGCTGCAATTAGCAAGGAATTCCACTTTGAAGAAGGCAAAAATAATGACACATTTTTGCATTTATTGGTAGACCGTGTAGCTTTTGCACCCATCATTTATCTGTGTTAGCTCCTCTTGTAATATGTTAACATCATTGGTGGACTCAATGATTACACCCAATATGCAATAATCAGCAAACTTGGTAAGCCCATGGCTGCATACTTTAGTCTGGATTGCCATGAAATAGATTCCAAACAGTAAAAGACCCAGCACAGATCCTTGTGGTATGCCACTGGTGGCAGCTCTACTGGTAGAGATTGATTCACCAATGTTCACAGAATGTGTTCTACCAGTGAGCCATTTGGCTAGTCATCTAGTGGCATCAGGGTTAATCTTTAGCTGGGAGAGTTTCTCAATGATACCTGAGTGGGGATTGTCTCTAGGCCAGACCAAGACAGGCAGTATGGACTGTCTTACCTTCATCTAGGCCTATCACACAGTATCAATGGGCTGTGAAAAAATTGCAGATCACCTATAGTATGACTCAGAACGTACACCTACCTGAAATAGTTGGATCCACACTTCAACACACCCCCCAGGTGGAATATGTTCCAGTAGAAGGGTGTACATCAGCATGCATCCCTCTGAATGAGGGAAACAGCACCTGATGCATGCATGTGTAGACATATCCTGACTCTCCTCATCTGTGAGGTAGACCAACATGTAATCATGGACTTTTCTAAATGGATACTGGTAATATCCCTGTTGTGTGCAAAATATATGTGTGACTTCTTAATGCTACATCCATGTCTGTTACTTCTGTTAGATGTCCCCAAAAAGATCATCAAGGGCATGCATGATGACAACACTATCATCCTGTAGAACTTGACCAGGCCAAGGTATTTGACACAAATCCACCTCAAGTATTAACTCAACACTGTCACAAGTGGCCATAAACACTCATATCACCAAGTGTTAGACCAATGGATCACATACGTGCCATCTAAATATTTTGAAATGTGTGAAATGAACTATATCTTGAGTCCAGTGATTAGGTCCGTATATCGGGCTGTGTACTAGGCCCTTTCCTTTCCACTATTTAAGTCACAGACATCAAGAATGACATACGCATCCTGTGTCCAAACAGCTGTCTGGAAGACTGCAGAATGTGGGCAATCATTGACTCCAGCTGTGATATTAGTATAATATAGACAGTATCAACACACACCAAAGATTGCTGCCACAGCCAAGACAACACATGAGATAAAGCAAAAACATGGGTGTGTGTTACATTATGAAAACAAATGCACAACCCAGTGATAATGTAGACATCACACCCCTATGAGCAGACCAAGTGGCATGTGACCTGTGTCCTGGGGTAGACGGTATGTGGAACATCCACCAGCATGTGGCCACAATGGTGACTACTCCCTTGTATGTAACACAACTCCTGCGTATATGCCGGATATCCATATCAAAGGCCATAATACCTCCATAGTTCAAAGACTTCATCACACCAATAACTAAGTACAATGCACCCTTCTTCATGTACCTCCCTACACATCTTTCAGTGATGTTTAATTGAAGTGTACTACCTTTGTGGCAGTGAGCTCTCACGCATTTTATTGGCCATATCTAGGTATTCTTTTTGTTGCATAAACATTACTGTCTTGATGGTGTGGAACCCCCTTCAGGGTGTTATACCAGATGCATGAGTGATACCTGTTCCAGTGATGCACACAGTACATACACAGCTGTGTGATGACATTGACAGAATTAGTTACATTTGTGACAGTGTAAATTGTGCCATATATATATGCCATGCACATTAGTCAGCTAGCCTGAATTGATCAAAATGTCACATACAGATATAGCAGTGTCCCTCCTAATGCCTTCAGCAGATGTTGCAGTGTCAGGATGTTGTGCTTGATTACCTGCATATATTGCTGACATGTCAACATGTCATAATAGTTGTAAAAGTGTGTTCATGCAGAACCATTTATGAGCACTCATAATCATATATGTTCTATCAGAGACATGGGATTACTGGTGGGATTATTCTGATATTGTCCATGATTGTGTGTGCTTTCATTTACTATTGTCCATGAGCCTGTAACTGTGTCCCACTTTATTGGAGACCTCTGCTGACATTACAGTCATATTCATGCAAATCAGTTTGCACAGCTTCACAATATGCACCAAACCCCACTTATGTATAGCATCTCTGGTAAATATCCTCTCCATTGTTCATGTCAGGATGCTTATATCACAAATACGTCTCCATTGTTATGTCACCCTGTCTGGCAATCACATAATATACATTTCCAATATACAGTCCATAATGTAGCATGTCAATATGAGATTAGTGTTTCTGCTACAACTGTCTTCCATTTACATGCCTACATCTGCTGCACATTATGACATTTCAGCTGTCCCCTTTCCCTGTGTTCATTCCTACAATTCATCTGTGTGTTCCTATTCAATACACACACTTCCCTTGACTGTTTATTTTACATGGCAGTCCATGAACCATTACAGTTCATTTACACAACTTTTGTTCAGAATGTCTGAAATGGTATTCCACAATACTGTGCATGGTGTACACTGTCCTATAATGTGCTTGTACTATATACAGTGCTATATTATTAACCCTGGCAATCATTGTGGCATTCCGCGCAATCGCGCAGACCTAGTTTGCCAGTAGGTAAACAGGTCTGTATGTCTGCTGCTATGCATGTTGTTTCCTGGCTAGCAACATAAACCACACTTATTTACATTTAAATTCAGTGCATGGCATGAATATGTAATTAGCACTGCTGTTCACCACGCACACACGTGAACTCTGGATAGGCTTTGCGCAAAGTCTACATGGAGTTTATTGAATCCATCTATCTGTCTTTATTAATTATATAAAACCAGAATTAATTAGTTTACAAATCACTAAGCATTTCAAGTTAGTTGTGACTACAAAAAATGGAAAGGTGCAATCACATATGTTACTGCTGCAGGAATTCATAATATCAACTAAACTGTCCTGCTTTAGCAGTCATTCATCATTGGAGCATTTGGATGCAATCACCTATTGTGGCCATCAGAAAGAGCCTAACTATGAAAAAAATATGTCCTACATTTTTTGTGCACCACATGAAGCAAACAGTTGTAGTGCTTTGTTTTATTAGTTCAACGGTCATTTCCTAAGACTCAGTCTTTGACAGTGCTAAGTACAAACTTTAAATAGTGATATTTAGTATGCATGGTTTTGTAAATATCTTTAATGAGTTTTTAAGAGAAAATTCCCAAGTGCTATTGTTATCATCAGATTCTACTGAAAAACTGATACTTTAAGTATGTTTTAATTTAGAATAGAATTACAATGAAGAAACCATATTCTCATGCTAAGTTCATCAAACAGATTTAAGCTAGAAAGCTATGAAATTTAAGAACCTTTTTTATAAGGGTAACTGATTTATGGTTGTGAAAAAATGAAATTTCTTGAGATGAAATCCATGAGTGTTATACTTCTGATTTTTAGTGTAAGAATCAATAAACTCTGTGTAGACTTCGTGCAAAGCCTACATGGAGTTTACATGATAGAAAGATGAGCAGTAGGGTTAATCACATATTCATACTGCTCATCGAGCTTACACAAGTGCAAGAAAGGTTTCATGACCAGCAATAGTGCTGCTGCTAGAAAACAATGTAGAGCAGCATAACTACAGCAATAAGAAGCATTCAAGTTTGCCTATTAAGCAAACCTGCTCTGTGATATTGTGTGACAGCCACAATATCAACCAAGGGGTGAAAATACTGCAATAACAGCAGTAATAACACAGTACAGAAAGTTGGACTGAGTGCAGAGTACACTACAATTATTTTCAGGATGAAATAATGGAGGGGGTTATTAGTTAGGGCAAATACAAGGAAACATAGACTGGGCAGGGGAGGTGTGAGCAAAATGGGCACAGGCATGAATGATAGGAATGAATAAAGAAGAATAGGGCATGGTAAATATAGCAATGTCCCAAGATAGGATATGTCAATGTATGTACACTTCCAAGACAAGTCAGTAACATAGCATTAAGCACATATGTGGATAGCACAGTATGTACTGCTGTTTACACCTCCTGTGTGAGTATATTATATCAACACACAATAGTATATGTGTGAAGGTCACACAAGGTTACAAGTCAGTGAAGGTGAATGGTTGTGATATAAACATCACTGAGAGGATATTTAGCAGGGACGTATATGCAATAGGGGTTATGTGCATACTCTGAAGATTTGCAAAATGACTTGCTTGAATATGAATGACATGCCACCATAGCTCTCAACCAGTCAGGGCCACATAGCAACAGATTCCTGGACAGATGTAGACAGAAACAGGCACAATCATGGACACTTTTAAATTATGACCATTAATCTGCATTGACAGAATATGTGAGTGTACCCTAATATATATGTTCTGCAGGAACAGATGTATACAACTTGTAATGATCGTCAATATTCTATAAGTGGCATTTCACCACCCATTCCCCAAAATGACCACTTGACCACTTTAGGGAGGGGTTAAGTGGAACAGTATTAAAATTGCATTAGAAATCAGTGGCAATCCTGGGTAGTTCAGAAGTTTGCATGACACATAAGCCACAATTCCCACCTGCAAGAATCAAACCCATGTCATAAATGTTGTCACTGAGCTGTATATTTATTGGTTGCAACACAGAAAGCTGTATCACACAAGCATATAGTGGAACATCTTGAAGGGAAGTCTACACTGTCAAATCCTAATGGGTATACATCCCAAAGAACAGTTCTGTATGGCCTACCAGATGTATGGGCACTCATTGTTCCAAATGTGATACACTTGACTAAAGCATCTCTGACTGACTTAGGTATTGGCCATACAGACTATCATGAGTGGATTTCATAAACACAGCTGAGTATTGCATGCATCTGCCACATGGAATAGTAATGAATATTGTCTGATGCATCTGCAGTTGATGTGGGAATTATGTAGTACAGCAGTTTGTGGGACTGATGGCAGTGCATCAACTATGGCCATTTGCACAGAAAGCACAGCAGTGCAAAATCAAGTGTCAGTGATCAATTGAACACATACCAAATGATACATGGAGCACCCTTTATAAGTACATATCAAACCTGAAAACATGTACCCCATGATCATTGCCCTGTTGTCTTTGCAAGTGAAAATGGTATACTGCCATGAAATCCTGACATACAGCAATATCTGTTCATGCAAGTGGTAATGCTGATGTGATGTAGTGAGACTTCTGTGATGCAGTACAGTCGCACAACAGCTGAACCTCTGCTACAGTTGGACATCAGGTTGTACATCACCACCAAATAAAACCTTGGGTATGACTCACTTGTGACATAGTGCAACTGTTAACACAGTCATACAACTTTACCTGTTTCACTTCATTACATCAGTTGTACATTATATGCCTATATGTTTATCAGTGGAAATGTGTGGGTGAGGGCTGTGAGAACATATGTGGACACATTACAAATGATGTGGATGCAGTTCATGCAGAACAGTTAATGATACAAATGCTGACAGTCACACAGTGCTGCTGAGGAAGATCTGTGTAATCTTTGTGAACAGCAACACAAAAGTGCATACAATGAATTCTCCAAGGTTTCAAGTGAATCTCAAAATGTCATATGTTTGTGTATATAAAAGCATTACAAAATGTGGATGAACCCAAGAGTATGTGCCCATGTAATCAATATAACTCTCACTGTGATGGTTGAATGAGAACTGTGTAGAATGTTGATATACTCCAATACAAGAACACATGCCTTAGTAAGGCAACAATATACATAGCATCATCCCATGTCATGGCAGTCAAATGAAAAGAGATTCAGAACATCATACACTGAGCGCAATATACCACTAATCACACACTGACCACTTGATTGAGGTCAGATTCGAACACTACACCTGTGAATGTATACAAGCTAGAGTCCTCAGGAGACATATTATTACAACTATTATGGAAGAAACATGCAACCAAATGGCAGCAGTGGCCATCAGTACAGTAGCTGAAATCACAGATTGGAATACACTGTTGTAGGGTGACAGTACATCCGCAACTCAACATAGCACATGTGGATGATAAACACATTGACATGTGCAATGTTCATAGGGTCACAGGACATTACTAGACTAACAGCCAAGAGCACATAAAATCCTAACCATTATTATACTATTTGAACCCAAATCACTATATCAATAGTAAGGGTATGTGTTTGATTTTATTACAGACTGCCTCTGTACACATGTCATATGTACACCACCCCATGTCAGAATTAACAATCACATGTCCAGTGGTTTGGAGATAGCTTGCAGAGGGTCATTGAGGGTCTCTGTATCACAATGTGTGTATGCATCTTTGAGATGATGACAGCCTTAGTATTCCACAGAAAGAATGTTATACGGACAGAAGGAAACAGGGGATGTTGTATTCGGGGGGGGGGGGGTAAGAATATTCTCCTGAGTGGGAGCCAAATGAAAAGAGATTCAAAACATCATACATTGACTATAATATACCACTAACCATACACAAACCAGTGCATATATACAAGCCGGATTCCATACAGTGTGACACTAGCATCACCACAGATGTCTGACTTTAACACTGTCAGAGTGCACTTTATAGGGGGTAACGTCATCAGTGTATGCTGAGAAGATGATATTTGGGAGAGGTGTTTGACATAGCTGTGAACTTACATTCTGGTGTAAAATTGTTTTCAGACTGATAGTTGAATGAATACACACTCAGGTTGACTATTGGGAGAGTATAGCTCCTACCTATCTAGTTACACAAGTTGCAGAACATTGTACTTAATGCTAACCCCATCTGTTTTTGACAGTGTCAGAGTGCACTTTATAGAAGATGACATCATCAGTGTATGCTGAGAAGAGGATGTTGGGAAGGCTGTACAAAACTGTTGTGGAGTCATGTAGTAGTGTGAAATTATCTTCAGAATTATATTTGAGTGAGGACAGCAAGAACTGTACTCATGTTCATCTGACTATGCACACATACAATCAGATATAGACAGAAGTTGACTGCTGTAAGATTAGCACCCCTACCTATTGAATTGCACAAGCTAGTGAATGCAATACTTAACACTAGCATCACTCCAGAAGTCTGATTTTAATAATGTCTTAGTACACTTTGTAGAGGATGACATCATCACTGTATGCTGAGAAGAGGTTGTTGGAAAGGCTGTATGAAATTGCTGTGAAGTCATGTAGCAGTATAAAAGCATCTTCTGAATGGTACTTGAGTTATGGCAGGAGGGCCTGCACTCATTCTCTTCTAATTACACACACCATCTCAGACATAGACACACACACAAGTTGACTGCTGTGAAATTAGAGCCCCTACCTAACTGCACAAGTTAGAAAATGCAATATTTAACACTTGTGCCACTGCAGAAGTCTGTTTTTTACAGTGTCACAGTGCACTTTATAGAAGATGACATCATCATAGTGTCACATGTAACATATACTGTTATGGGACCTGTTTTCAAAGCCAGGACTTGTGATATGATTGTGTGAATGCAATTTGCAAAAGTACATATAAATGCATCTAGTCAACATAGGTGAAAGAAACTGCCATTAATGCATATTCTAGAGGGAGACAGCCATGTATCTGTTTCTCAGGTTGTTGTGTAGATGACACATACACACACACACACAAACACATACTTTGTAACAACAGTGGTGCAATGATGGATTTATGTGCCTTCATATTCAGATAAAGGTATGCCCACATTAATACAAGTTACTGACAATATCACTGGGATCTGATCATGGATGACCAATGTCCACTGTCACTTTAAACCCATACCAAATGTAGCAGTGCAATTATGTTCTGTAATTCTGGAGTCTGTTTGGCAGTGACCCAAGTCCTGATATATAGTTTACAAGTGCATTGCCGCAGGGCACACATAAATATCAGAAAGTATGTGTTCAGTCAAGCACACGTCACTGCCCTTCTCTTGTATTTATGAATGCATTTCCATGCATTGGAGGATTACAACCCAATAACCAGAGTTAAAAATGCTATACACCTCTTCATAAAGTAAATTTCTGAGAAGCTGATTTTCTCAGATGAAGGCAAAGTATCAGCACATGTATGATTTGAATTTCAGGAATTCAACTTGGACTTGTGAAATAGTAGTATCCACTGGTGGTCATTGCCAAACTATGAGAAACAAGGTAATTGAGGGTAACAGTAACTGACCAGATTTGGGTAACTGCAAAATACATCTGTTTGTTGTGAATGTTTCATGTGTCAGCTTGCAAGATATGTTCTAGGAGAAATTGCTAGTATAATGTGCATGCTGTAGTCTGTCTTTGCAATGTACTGGCTAAAGTTTTATTCCATAAATAACTGTTGACCTTGTCTCCCTTGTGTGCTCTACATTAAGTGCAGAGCAAGTGTGGTTCTCTATTTATGAAAAGCAGTGAACATTTTTATTTAGTATACCTTCTTTGGCACAAACAGGCTCAGTGGTAATACACATCCATCACTACTCTGAACAGTACTGAATATGGAAAATACATTTACTGCCTAGCTTTCTCTGAGGCACAGTGTGTAACAGTAGTGAGCTCCTGGTCAGAACACAAGTGAGCCAGGGTTCAAATCCAGTTGATTCTCTTTTTTTATTTACAAATGTTGTCAGAATGTCATTAACTAAGTAAATGTCATCAGGACTGCAAATGTGACTATCAATGACTACACTAAAGTATGTGTCTTTCAGAAATTGTATCAGTAATGCCTACCTCAATACACTTCTACAACTACTAGCTGTTTTGCAGGCCTCTTTGTAAATCGAAAGTTAATAGTGTGTACAGCTTGCAACAAATGACAAGGGGTGGTACAGCTTTTGAAATGATTATTATGACACTTCAGATGTGCGGATTGTGTAGTGACAGATATCCTGAAAAGTGTGTGCTGGATGCTTCTTCACGGTAAGGACAGTTTCCACATCATATTAGATGAACATGCCATCCACCATCCCACTAAAGATGCTACAGTATATTCTGATGAGACAGAGGGGGTGATGACAGATACAGAGCTGAAGAGGATGCAAGAGGTACATTCAAAAACATCCTAATGGTGTGTTTGTATGATGTGTCTTCTCAATCAGAATATGTCCTTCTCTGTAGCATGAATTTCATGAGATAAGGATGGAGGATATATAGAGTGATAATAATTAATGCATCCATATATATCTGTTTGAAGAAAATGTGGGACTTTTGAAATATAATGGTGTCATGTGTGAATTGTTTTTTGACAGTTATATCAACTGTTGCCCAATTTACACTTTACTTGATATGTAGATGTATCATACTTATGTAGGGGAAGGGGTAGGCAGATGGATAGGCAACAGATAAGAGAACTCTGAAAACAGTCCTTAAGAGCATTCTCTAATGCTGGATTACAGCACTGACAAGATGCAAATGTGCATTTATACATCTGGTCATCACCTGAACCTATTGAATCAAAGTAAAATGCTGATATTATCCATCAGAAGTGTTATGACAGTATGCAAAAACCATGAGATAATCTTTACATCAATCAGCTTAATAGATACACACACATAAAGAGGGGTGGGAGTGAATGGGTGAATATGAGAAGAAATGGACATACTCATAGCAATGTTTTGTGTACTGTAACATTCCTGGACATTTTTTGGTATGTTCTCATTATTAACCTGCCTTGCATGGAGTTATTGATATAGTGGTAAACAAAGGTTAAGAGAAGGACAACAAGCTTATGACAAGCAGAACAAGGTAGTTGTGTGGATGGACGTCACTTCAAATAGTCTTTTTTGGCCAGTATGCAATGTATCTGCATGAGAACTCATACCTGTGGCAAATGTTAAGATTTAGGTGATTAAACATATCATACATACATCACACTAAGAAATTATGTGAGATGCATCTGGAATCAAACCCTTGATGCTATGGGCAACAAAAAACACCTCAGTCAAATGATTTACGTTAACACTCCACATAGGAAGTTGCCCTTTGTCATATCCAGCAGTCTAAATAACTGATATAATAACTGTTTCAAAGTACTGCCTTTACTCTGTTTTAACTCTGTATTCTTATACAGCAGCAGGTTTAAGCAGTATTGCATGGAGAAAACCAGACTAGTGCTCTGATGGCAAAAACTCACCAGGTTTTGCCACAGAACATGAACAGCTATTCATTGCTGCTCAGCACTGGTGCGCGATTCTATTTTTTGACCATATTAAATGTATGAAAATAGGGTTGATAGGAAAGTGGTGAAATGGGAAGGGAAGAACAAAGGGGAAGCAATACAGGCATTTGCAGGAGAGAATTGGGAAAGATCCATAAATAACCACTTCTTTACCACACTGATGTACACAGTTGGGCAAGATTTGATGAATTTGGACTGTCACCACAACATGGATGGGTAACAACAATGCAATGATGTTGTATACCCAAGTGGACCAAATCAAGTGTGCAGAGAAGACATATATGCAAAGTGGAGAGCTATTTATTGGACATTTTTTTTGTGGGATAGGTGCCCATCATTCTTTTTTTATTTCAAAAAGAGAGGACATAGGAATGTGAGGGTCAAGTAGGTAAGGTAGGTGAGAAATCAGGTGTAGACAAACAGGACATACAAGACAGACACAGTGATGGCGATGAACACAAAAAGGTTGGGAGACACCTTGATTGGGGATAGGTAGGCTACATCAGAGACACATGCCTGTCAAGCATGGGAACAGTAAGAATTTAGTCCTCACCCTCAGAACTGTTATTACCATCCACTTCCTCAGTTGCCTTTGAGATTGCTTGACATGGGAGTCTCTTTTCTATTTTAATGAGCAACTTGTCCAGGCAGCTGATGTGGGCATCAAGGTGTGTATATATTAGATCATGCACCATCCCTGGTAGCTCCTGGTGGATGATGTAGTTACCACCTCCACCATTACTCCCAGAGACTACCACTGCACCACCAGACAGGGTACTGCTACCTGATGAGGGTGGACCAGGTAGGGCAGGGGTTGTGGCAACAGTAATGCTAGGTTGCATCCCAGAGGGGATGGGGTGTTGGTGCGGCAGCTGGTGGAGGGTTGACAGGCTGACCCACAGCAGTTGGACCACCTCCTTGTGCTGAAATGCATTTGGTTTATTGGCAGAAATGTATGACGTCAGAATGGTGCAATTCCAGCTAACCCACAAAAGACAAAAAGAGAGAGAGAGATAAGGGGTGGAGTGAGACAAAAAAAGAAAATAAATTATTAGAAACATGATATGTCACATTTATGCTTTATTACAATAAATATCCTTTTATTATTATAGTAGCTATAGACCTTTCACAATCCCAAAAATGATTGTGAATTGTTACAAGTAATCCTTGGAATATGCACATAGTCTATATATGCTTTTAAAGATACTACAGATGGCATTAAAGCCAGTATTGCTGCATTTCAAATTTAAAAATGGTACTTGTTGAATGTGAATCCATAGGTTACTTGTGGAAACTGAACACACATAATCTGAATATACTATTACACTTGCCTAATACAATTACCAAGAGCTACAGAAGAAAGTATGCATGCTTGCTGTTACTGCTGAGATATGAATGCTGAAGCTGGTACTGATCTATGGAATCCCAATATATTTACTACAATCAGGGTCAGTTGTGCCCCAGACATAGTCTTTGTCTCTCTGAGTCACTCCAGTCTCTCAGCATGTGCCTCCCTGTTCACTGTGATTTCCCCTGTAGCTGTAATATAAATGAGAGAAAAACAGATATGAAAAGAATTATATACATCAGTCTTGGTCACGTACATCACTGCATATCATTTCAAGTTGCTTGAGCTGTATACTTACACAACTGAGGAGGTGTTACCAGTTCAAAACTCATCCAGCCACTGGTCGAGTTGTGCTTGCTTGCACATCTTAAGATCACTGTAGTAGTAACTACATTACTCTGTAGTGTGTGGTATGCCAGTCACACTAGAGATAGCCTTGGCTAGGCTGTTCCAACCCTCCACCTTGTACTGAGACCTGGCATAGTCTCCCTGCCTATGACTGTAGAAATTCACGAGGAGTGCAACAAAGATTTTTGATTTCTCCACACCCCACCTCTGTGCCCTGAATTTGGCTTCATCTTCCTATCTCCTGCCATGTTTGCAAAGGTCAACAACAGTTGCAAATGTTTCCCACCAAATTGTGATATCACATTTTATGACCAGTGCACAAACATGCACAACCATGCCAACTGCATTTGCATGATGCTAAGCAAAGGAAAACACTGCTAAATAAAGAGGAAGGGAGTTTATGAAACAGTAATGATGAAGTGACATTTGGCATTGATTCTTGGCATGTGTGCTGCTATACCTTGTCACACTTTGTCCAATGGACAACACTGAAATGCTAAATGACTTGGCTTTTAAGCCATGACTTTGGAGGGATCAATGGGATGACTTGGCACATATTTTGTGGAGTTATACACTGTTAAAAGTAATTTGTATAATGTGGGATTCAAATCTATGTAAAAGGGAATGCATACATTTCCATACATGTCATTGCTTCCCATTGCCACAGAAGAAGCATATGCCAGCCATGGTCATTACAGATATACACTTTAAAGAGTGACTGGTGCTATACTTTAATTATGGCTATATGTGTGTGACATTAAAAGGTCTTGGCTTATAGGTTCATAGGTAGGTATTAGGCTATCTGCCCAAGGGCATTTATAAACCTAGCCAGAGTGTGTCAGCTTTCACTGCCCCATTGATTAATTAACTGAGCCTCTGTCAAGAAGAGCCAATAAAGTGATCCCAGGGATGTATTTTCTGTTACCCATCCACTCCTCAAGGTTTCTCTTGAAGAGTGTTAGTGAGGAGCTCTGCCTAATGTAGTTAGGAATTTTGTTCCAAAGCATGGAGAGTCTCTGTGACAGAAACCAATCAAATTGTGCATGCAAACAATTTATATTTCGTATCCAGTATTAAACAATGTATACAGTTGGATATTCTCAATTGATTGTAAATACGTAGTTAACATATTTAGTGGGATGAGTGATCACACAATATTTATGAATATGTTTGTAAAACTGCAGCTCTGCCTTCTCTTTGTATTCTGGAAATCCCTCCCTTATCTCTGCTTTACTATCACACACGCAGTCTCCAGTGCATGTCCTCTTATTTTTCTTTCAAGGTGTGATACAAGACATTTCAGTAAATGACAATTTTCAGGTAAGGCTGAAAACTGTACTATTTTGCCAACAAAATATACATGTGGGTGTTTGATTTTGTTTAAAAGCTCAGTGCAGTTAGTTCCACACTTTGTAAGTGTATCCTCACTGTTACATCCACTTCAGTGAAGATTGTCTGTGCATTATTGTGTTATGCTTCAGTCAGTGCAATCATTCACCTTTGCAAGCCATTAGCACCTAACAATGGTGTAGGGGCTACACCATGTTTACATCTGCTACACCAAGTCTAAAGTTTGATATTCAGCAATTCTAATGAGTTCACACCCCATTTGCATCTTCAGAGTGCTCAGAGGGCTGAATCTACATTAAAAGGTAACTGTATAGCTAGTAACTTGAAGGGGATGAGACTGTTTTCAATCATGCTTATTACTTCACTTGTAAGTAAACTTTTTGGACTGGTTTTTCTATAGTGAGTATTTCAGTTGCATGGGCCAGTTCATTTCATAAACTGCATAAGTGTATATTTCAGATGCCAGTCATGTCAGATATTGATGGCATTGCTCGACAACTCACATACATTCTACTTAGCTACATTTACAAGTACCAGTTCTGCAGGTATATGCCATTCATTCATGATCATACAAGTTTATTTTCTAGTACAAATTCTATGCTTACATTGACTGTTCTTCAGCTAAAACTGTTGTCATTCAGAGCTGATTCTGTGTGATGATAGCAGTTCACAGCCATTACATGGGGAAGTAAATATTGTGAGCATTGCCTTACATCTGTTGTGCTATATGTTTTTGCATAGGATCTATTTCCATCTCATGCAGACTATGAAAATTTAAACAGCATCTGAATACCCTTTATCCTCCTTGCCTGAGATCTATCATCATCAGCAGCAGCACATATTTCAGTCAGTTGCACACACACAAGCAGAACAGCAGCAGCCCCTAATATTTTGTCTCTCCAATGTAGTTTCTATGGCTGTATACCAATAGGCTTTGAAATACAAGGCAAAAACTAAGTGCACATGATTGCTTTATGGCTTGTTCAATGGCTGCACCATCTTGGATTGGTTGATTAGCATACAGTTCAGATGCTTATGCAGTAATTAGCATACTGCAATGTTTACCTTGTCTGCATGACTCTAGACACTTACTGAATGCAAATTGGAGCACTGTTGTGGTGGATAAATAATTCCCTTCTCTATGAAAACTATTTGCTGATGTGAACATTCAATGAATGGATGTTCAATGTAACGGGTTCGATGATTACGTATTCATGGAAATAAAATAATATAAACCACATGTCAGAAAGGGGGTTATTTGGCCATCATTAGAAATTTGCCCTTTTCCCCAATGTAGTGTGATCTCAGAGTTGGTATATATAAGTGGGGGGTGTGGGGAGCACAGCCCTCCCCCACATTGGTGGGTTTGGGACCATAGCTCCCCATCTTAGTGGGTTTGAAATAATGTAGTGTGTGTGATGATTGCTGTGGTGGACAAGTAATTCCATTCCCTATGAATAGGTTCATAGGTAGGTACCAGGCAACTGGCCCTAGGGCCTATATAAGCCTAGTCAAAAAGGTACCTTGGCTTTCACCATCCAAGAAAATTATTTTTCTGTGCCACTGTCGAGCAGAGCCACAGAAGTAATCCCCAGGGTGAATTTCCTGTTTCCCATCCAATTATCAAGATTTTTCTTGAAGAGTGCTAATGAGGAGCTTTGTTTGATATAGATAGGTAGTTTGTTCCAGAGTATGGGGAGTCTCTGGTACAGGAATCTATCCCTCCAGCATGTTCTGTTTATTGTGATGACCAGGTTTAGGTCCCTAGAGCATGTAGCTTGGAGGGATTGGGATTTCTTTAAGTGGAGCATGTCCAACAGCTTTGGGTTTGACATAGCTTTGTATGTTAGGCAGAGATCACCTCTGAGTAGGTGATATGTGACGGAGTAAAGCTGGAGTGAATATTTGATTAATAGATGTTCAATATAAAGGAGTCTAGGATTAGGTATTTGCGTAAATAAAACTTTGATGAAGTAATATAGACCCGTGTGTGTCGTGCTGCGATGCGAATACAGTTTCAGCAAGCCAGGTAGGGTTCATTGAATCCTACCAAGTATTGTTTTCTCTATCTATCTATATATGTATATGAGTCCCTATCAGAAGCTTGAGTTTTCAGAAACTCAAAATTGATATGGATGAGACCATAAGATCGATTTTCCAAAAATGTGAAGTTTTTGAATACGGATCACTGTACAGTGAGGATCAGGGAACTTACCCTTTTTCCCACTGTAGAGTGATCTTGGAGTTGGTATATATAGTATGCAGGGGTGTAGGGGTGCAGGGGGGCTTGCCCCCCTGCAAAAACATAGAAAAAAGGTAGACTTTTGTTGTTAAACTCGAGCTTCTGACAGAGACCCATGTGTGTGTGTGTGTGTGTGTATATATATATATATATATATATATATATATATATATAGAGAGAGAGAGAGAGAGAGAAAGAGAACTGTGTGTGTGTATGTGTACAAAAATTAAAACAGATTGTAATCAGACTTCTTCTTCTGGCTTTTCCTGGTTAGGGGTCGCCACAGCAGATCACCCGTCTGCTCATGATTGGTAGTAGAGTTTTATGGTGTTGAGATGCCAGCCTGGCACCCAACCTTCCACAGAAGGCACACACATACCCACACTCACACCTAGGGCTAATTTAGAGTGTCCAATCCACCTACAGCATGTCTTTGGGATATGGGAGGAAACCAGAACATCCAGAGGAAACCCATGAAACCACAGGGAGGACATGCAGACTCTGCACAGAAGGCACCCCAGCCGAGGACCGAACCAGAAAACATCTTGCTGTGAAGTAGCAATGCTAACCGCTGCACCACCATGGCCACCCTTCAAGCAGCCAATTTTATAAATAGTAGTGGTAAATGAGGGCAATAGCCAAAAATGCCAAATTCCATGATTATTTTATGTTTTTTTCTAAAACTTAGTCCAAACTCGGGACTTACCAGTAATTTTCTGGAAAAATCGAACGTTAGTATTCCTATTTTTATTGTGTAAGAAATTAGCTACTACATCTCTCCATCTCTAGGCAAAATCAGTCTAAACATTTGGCTAAAAAAAAGAGGGATGTCTTTCATAACAAAAAAAAAAACAGTTAAAACTCTACAGCCTACTTTTTAATGTTGTACAGGAGATAGCAGTGGTAATGGGGGTGGGGGGTTGTGAGGTGTACATCTGTTGCACTGAGACCACTCTTTCTTGTAGTAGCTGAAGTTAAGATTAATTCATCCACTGTGCAGGGGAAAGCTTATTGATGTCCCTCCTTCTTCCACCCACTTTAGAATCCCAACAAGGTATTCTGGAACAGAAAGCAGCAGTGGAAAAGACTGCATCAGTCTCCATCATGCTACTTAAAATTGTGCTTAATGCTGATCTTTTCCATGCTGAGTGACAGACCTTTCAACTGTACCTGTTTTGGAGAACCATACCTATTTTCAGGCATGATTTACCCCTTCATGTGATGTAGCTACTTTTGGAGGTCTATTCATATTTTCGGGTTTAATTTATAACTTCACATTATTTTCTGAATTACTCCCACACATACCCCTGACACTCATATCACAGTTGATTATTTTACATGAGAGTAGACTTCTAATACTCAGACCCATAATATTAGGGATTAGACATCAATCTCCCCATGCTCAAAGTTTCTACTGTGGTCACTACAAAGTAGAAATACTTGACCAGAATTCTTTTGCTCTGTTATAAAAGGTGACACAAGCTTCAGCAACTCCTACTAAAATAAGGGACAAGTTCCACCTATTCCTTCCTGTTCCTCAACATCTAAGAATCATGAAAGTACAGTTGTGTAAAATCTTACCATAATGGTAGATGTCCTTGCCTTCACTTCTGCGGTATTCTTACCTATATGGGATTGCCTGCTGCAGAAGCCTGACATCCAGCCAGTCTTCCAAAGACTTCTGAATTTAAAAGGTATGCCATATGTCACCATGTGCACACTGTGTAACATAGGGTGTAAAGGTGATGTTTAGGCTTACAAAAAACAGAACTAATTGCCACAGGAGGAACACCAGTCCAAGGAACCCAAGAGGTAATGTACATCCAGGAAGGTAAAGAACTATGGAGATGTACGGACAGAGTGAATACTGCAGCAGTGAAGGCAAGGACATCTACTGTTATGGTAAGATTTTACACAATTGTACTATGTCCTTACATTCACTGCTGCAGTATTCTTAACTATATGAGAGTGCACCAAAATGCAAGAGGAAACTAGAGAGGAGGAAGGGGCAGAAGAATCCCCTAAAAAAAATGAAGAACTGAAATAGCAAAACCAGCCCAAGCTCTAGAGATACCATCCAACTTCTAGTGCTTGGTAAAGGTATGCACGGAAGTCCAGGTAGCTGCTTCAAGAATAGAATTAGTGTCTAAGTGTTTGAAAAAAAAACACCAGAAGAAGCCACACCTCTAGCAGAATGAGCCTTAATTGAAAAAGGAAGGCTCTTGCCATGAAAAGTGTAACAAAAGGAAATAGCCTTAGAAATCCAAGAAGAAATATTCTGTTTGGATACAGGAAGCCCCAAAGATCTAGGATGAAAGGAAACAGATAACTGATCAGATTTTCTGATAGCCTTGGTCATATCTAAATAAACTGTAAGTTGCCTATACATGTCCAAAGTATGCAGGACTCTCTCACTGTCAGCTTGCGGGAAGAGGAAAAAAGTAGACAGATTACTAGAGTGATTAAGAGATAGCTCTTTAACCACCTTTGGCATAAAAGAAGGATTAGTGAGCATGAAAAATCAAAAAAGGAGGACAAGCCACAAGAGCCTGTAAATCAGACGTGTCTGGCAGAAGTAAGTGCGAACAAAAGAACAGTTTTCCAGTAACAATGCTGCAAGGAAGCTGAAGCAGCAGGCTCAAAGGGAGCCTGAGTCAACTTCTCCAAAACAAAATTAAGACCCCAGGGAGGAGGAACAGGCTTCCTGGGAGGTCTAACATTAAGGACACCTTTAAGAAATTGTTTCACCTCAAATCTAGCATTTAAAGGAGGAGAAAAAGGCAGACAAGCAGAGACAGCTGATAGGTGGGCCTTAATAGAATAGGCCAAACCAGCATTGAGCAACTCACACAAATAATTGAGAATTAAAGGAGTATCTGCAGTAAGTGGGTCCAGGTTACAAGAGACACCAAAAAGAAAACCTCTACCATTTGGATAAGTAGGATTTTATAGCCGTAGGTTTCCTGGCCTCCCGCAGGACTTACAGCACATCCTCAGAAAAAAAAGTTGTCTTCACATCCTCAGAAAAAAAAGGTGTCTATGAGGAATCAAAATCCTATCTCCCATGGTGTCAGTTGAAGAGTGGACAGGTGGTGATGGATAAGAGATCCAGTATATTGTGTGATTAGATCCACCCTCTGAAGTAACGTGATGGTTGCCCCTGGCTAGATGCAGAAGAAGAGGGAACCAGTGCTGTCATGGCCAAAAGGGAGTCACCAACAAGATTCAGGGAGCATCCTGTTGAATTCTCAACAGGACTTTCTGAATGAGAGGAAGGGGAGGGAATGCATAAAGAAACATCCCCTTCAAAGAGAATGAGAGGGCATTCACCTTCCACACCAGAGGACCTGGAACTCTGGTACAGAATACAGGAAGTTGTCTGTTCAGAGGGGAGGCAAAAAGATCCACTTGAGGAGTACCCCACTGTTGGATAATGTCTAGAAACACATCCCTGTGAAGCATCCATTCAAGGGACTGAGTTAAGGAACTGTTCAGAGTGCCTACCACAATGTTTTGACCAGAAGGAGTATAAACTGCCTGAAGAGTCACTTGACACTTGACCGCAAGATCCCATACCAGAAGTGCCATCCGGCAAAGAAGATAAGATCTTGTTACTCCCTGTTTCTTGATATACCACATCATTGTGGTATTGTCTGTGAATACCTTGAGAGGCCCTGGAGAAAAGAGAGAATGAAAGGCCTGAAGAGCCAGCAGAATAGCTCTCATCTCTGACACCGGTGTGCTCCTTCTGCTGACAAGGCAACCACAGCCCCTGTTCCTTTAGGGAGCCAAGTCACCCCCATCCCATGTCTGAGGTGTCTGTGAACAATTCCTGAGAGGGAAGAGGGGGATGAAAATGGATCTCTGGATTCAGAGACAACTGCTGAATCCACCAGAGAAGTTCTTATCTGAGGCAAGGAAGAAGAGGAACTACAAATTCTAGAGGATGAGCAAACTGAAGCCACACTGACTTCAGAAACCACTGAAACTTTCTCATTTGAGGTTTGACCTGAGGGAGCATCGGAGTGGTGGATGTCATGAAACCTAGACCTTTCAGAAATTCCCTGGCAGTAATGGAAGCCAGAGGAAAAAGAAGAGTGTGAAAGAAAGAAATGAGAGTTAAGGCCTTTGGAGGGGGCAGTGATGCAAGCATTGACACCGTCTGAATCCTGTAACCCAGCAAAACATGATCCTGAGAAGGAGTCAGAGAAGAATTTTTGAAATTTATAGTGAAACCCAGGCTCTGAAGAAAGGATATGGCAAAATGAAGATTTTGCAAAAGGGTCCCTGGAGAGGACATGTGAATCAACAGGTTGTCCAAGTAAGGAAATATTTGGATTCCTTGAAGTCTGCAAAAGGCACTCACAGGAGCAAGGCAATTGGTGAACACCTTTGGGCAGTAGAAAGGCCAAAGGGCAAAGTAGAGAACTGAAAATGCCAGGAAGCAACAGAGAAATGTAAAAAACTCCTGAAATGGGGATGAATGGAAATGTATAGCTAAACATTCTTGAGATTCAGGTAAACTAGAAAAGCCTGAGGAAGTAGAAGAGAAAAACATGTTTAAAGAGATAGCATCCAAAAAGGAAGGACCTTCTAAAAGGTGTTTAGCTGAGAAAGAATCAGAATGGGTCTCCAGCTGCCTTCTTTCCGGGGACCAAGAACATTCTGGAGTAAAACCCTTCCCCCTCCTATGAGGTGGAACATCTTGAATTGTTCCTTGAGCAAATAGGCCCTGAAGCACCTGTGGAAAGAAGAGCAGTTGTTCCTGAAGAGGATGAGGAATGCCAAAAAGGGGGGACAGAGATTTCCCAATCATGTAATAACCCTGGTGAATTATGGAAAGAACCAAGAGTCTTGAGTGACCTTTAACCAAATAGTAAGGGGCAGGGCAAGATGCAGAATCTCTTCTCTAACTAATAGCTGAGGAACACCCCTAGGCCATTTGTGAATTATTAGCTGCTGTTCTCTCTGTACATCCAAGGTAGATATCTGCAAGGTGTCCATGGACATGCATGAAGTCAGATCCATGCCAGCCTCTGAAGTGGTCATGCCAGAGGAATCACACAAGGTAACAGGACAATCCTCTGGTAGAGGCGGTACACCCACAGAATCCAACAGAGTTTTCTTGCTCTTCTTCTCATAGATCGATGACCCTTAGGGTGGGAAGATCTTTCCATGGTGTCTTTTAGCTAACAATTTAAGTTGTTGATTTTCTAAAAAAAATGCCAGCTGATGCCAGCCTCTGAAGTGGTCATGCCAGCGGAATCCCACAAGGTAACAGGACAATCCTCTGGTAGAGGCGGTACACCCAAAGAATCCAACAGAGTTTTCTTGCTCTTCTTCTCATAGATGGATGACCCTTAGGGTGGGAAGATCTTTCCATGGTGTCTTTAACTAACAATTTAAGTTGTTGATTTTCTAAAAAAAATAACTAGGGAAGAACGCCAAATACACAACATCTTAGGGATGAAAACTTGGCAAATTGCACAAGATATATGATCATGGGAAGCATAGAAGCAAAACAAACACTGCTTGTGACAATCTTTATGGGGACTCTGTCTCCTGCACTGACATTTCCCCTTTCTGGATGGCATGAAACCAACAAAACCAGAACAAGGCAAAAATTGATAAGAAAATCAAAAACGGGCCATTTATCTGAAAACAGTTTGGTAACCAGCAGATGAATGAACATTCAGACGGACTATTGAAGATAGCATTCAGAATGGCAGCAAAGAAGTTCTGAGAATGGTACTTTTGGACATCACCTTTATGCCATACTCCAAGTGTGAGGAGGAGCATACGTGTGATATAAGGCATACCCATTACAACCTAAAGGCTTTGGTATACTGGTTGGATGTCAGGCTACCCTAGTCAGGGGATCTCTATTGTACAGGATACTGCAACAGTGATATGGAATGACACCGAAGGTTAGAGGATGTCAGCTGTAAATTTCTTTGACTTGAACATACTTATCAAGATAAAGGATTCATGAAGTTGAAGCTAGACGCATTATTCCCTGTACTGATGCAGAATGCAGGTAGGATGAGTTTGGAGAAGCAGAATGCTGGTTTACACAGCCCAATATACAAATCAGTAAAGGATTGGGATTTGTACCCAGTTTCTTTTCTGATCAATATAAAATTGCACAAGATGTTTTGGATTTCTGTCGTCTTAACCTAAAAATATTTTTTCAGATCAGAATACAGCAAATTCTCAAAGATCTGCCGAATTTAGATTTCATAAATCATCTTTTCAACCACCCATGAATAAAAATGTAGCTATTTTTCAACAAGCTGTATTAAGGGACCTACATTTTCCACATTTTGAATCTCATATTTTACAGGATAATGTTAATATGTCTGAGAAAAAAGCTTTAACTGAACTTAAAGATAATCACAATGTTGCCATACTCCCAACAGACAAGGGAGGGGCAGTGGTTATTTTGAATATGGATTATTATATCCAGGAAGGGCTCAGACAATTATCAGATTCTGGATGCTACATGTATATGGGAATTGATCCTACACCAAAATTTAAAAAAGAGATTGATGCATTTCTTGATTCAGCAGTGGAAGAGGGCATTATAACACTTAATACAGCTCAACATCTCAGGGTAAGTGACCCTTCCAAACAAATTTTGTATTTACTCCCTAAAATACACAAATCTATTACCAACCCTCCAGGTAGGCCCATAGTATCGGGAAATGGCTCCCTCACTGAACCACTTTCAGTGTTCCTAACCGAACAGCTTAAACCATTACTCAAACAAGTTAGGGCTAGGATACAGGATACCACGCAATTTTTACGAATTATACAGGATACACAACTAGAACCTCACTGGTTAATGTGTACACTTGATGTTAAGTCCCTATACACAAGTATACCACACTGGGCTGGCCTGCAGGCTTTGCAATATTGGTTGGAGAAAGCTGAACTGTACCCACCGGGTTTCAATACACTCATTATCTGCATCTCCGAGCATGTGCTTAGTAAAAATGTCTTATACTTCCAAGGAGAGTGCTACTGGCAACTACAGGGGATGGCCATGGGGGCATCTTTTGCCCCTATATATGCTGATCTTTTTATGGCCTACCTTGAGGAATGCCTTATTTACAACCCAATGCACAACATCTATATGGTTGAGATTGACATCTGGAGGAGATATCCGGACTATTGCTGGATGGTGTGGCGTGCTGATTCATCATATCTATATGAGTTTGTGGAATATCTTAACAGTAACATCTGGGGAATTGAGTTTTCTATTACTTTTCATCTTGACACCATTAACTTTCTGGACGTTACTGTTTATCGAAATGATGATCATACTTTGAGTACTAAAATTTACCGTAAATATCCGCAATATAATACATTACTTCATGCTGCTAGCATGCATCCATGCCACACCATCCGCAATATGCCCAAATCTCAATTTCTCAGAATCAAACGTATTAGCTCCTCAACTATTGATTATGAGGATGCCAAAATTGATCTGGAAAATAGATTTTTGAAGAGGGGGTATCATACTATTGATATTGTATCTGCCAGTACATGCTCAGACAGGCAGAATAAGAATACATTGCTTGAGTATAGGGACCATACATCAAATCCACAAGATACCACCCTTAGGTTCATTACTACATTTGGTAGGAACCATCAGGTGGTAAGAAATGTTTTGAATGATAATTGGAATATTCTCATGGCTAATGATTTTCTTCGTGATACTCTAGGAACAAAATGCCAGTTGTCATATAGGAGGGGCAGAACTTTGAGATCCCTGTTCTCCCACTATAAACAGAGGGAAAGTGGAGGGGCCAAATATAAACAACTGACAATAGCAGGGGATGAACTTCTGGGAACTTTCCCTTGTGGTCATTGTTCTTCGTGTAACCAGGTGAACAAGTTGAAGCAATTTACTAGTTCTAACACTAGTAAAGTTTATAATCTTAGGATATTTGCCAATTGCTCAAGTAGCTGGGTTATATATTTGGCCATATGCCAGTGTTCTGCCTTCTATGTGGGAAAAACTTCACGATCACTTAGAATAAGAATAGGGGAACATCGGAGTGACATTCGGAATAAGAAACCTACGAATGCTCTTTATCAACACACTATTAAACACCCCACAGCAAAGTTTATGTTTATTGTTATTGACAGAATTGCTGGCAATAGGAATAATCAACAGGGATGGCAAAACATACTGAGCCATAAAGAAAAATACTGGATTATGCATCTTGGAGCCTTGTTTCCACCTGGTCTAAATGGCCATTTATGATAAGTATATTGTTTATATACACATTTATTTATGTATAACTTAGCTCATATGGATGTCTTCTTAATGTATTATTTATACTAACATATTTTGTTGGTTAGCCAGTATGTTTTATTATTTGGTTAGTCTTAGTGTTTTATATGTTGGTATCATGCACATGCAAGTTATTAGTTATTTAACTAATTTATTTATGATGTAGTTGACTGACAGAAGCTCACAACCACAAACCTACTATTAAATATTAAATACATTATTTCCTTATATTTATATGGATAGTATTTTCAAATAACATCCATATACATATACCAATATTTATTGGATGATAAGGTGGTTTTAATTACCACGAATATGCTGTTCTTTATACGCATTATTTCAACAGTACATTTTATTAAAAAATTGGGGCATGGACCATACCGTTGATTGCCATTGGCTGGTGTATCATATAAATATTCAGTATGTCTTGTGTTTATTGACATGACTATTTCTCACTGAAGAAGGCATTTGCCGAAACCGGTCTGAATTTGGATTTATTTTGGGATATTTTTATGTCCTTGAAGATTACTACAATAAAGTATTGGACTATTTATGCTGGCCTCTAGTGTTTTGTTCGTTTTGGTTTGGCCGAGCATGCTGTACGAGCGAGGAATTGTGTTTTGACTTCCTTAATATACAAATCACACAGACAATCCTTAGGTTTTATATTAGTGAGGGTTGAGGAAAGAAATCATGTCACCAGTTCATAGGAGGTTACTAGGCTAGTAGCCCTAGAGCCTTTACAAGCCAAGCCATGTTAATCCCAAGTCTTCTCATTTGTTCTTTTTGGGTAGTTCATAGAACAAATTTATGAACAGAGCTAGTCTGTGATCAACACAGGCTACCCCTGTCTATGAGGGACATGGTATCACCCCTGGGATGAAGTTGTGATCTACCATCCAATTATCTAGGTTGCATTTAAATAGGGTCGAGTGAGGAGCTCTATTTTACGAGTGACTCTTGTGCCATTTGACTTGCAGATGTGCAGCATTTCCATTAGGGCAGGGCTGGAGCTTGCCATATAGCACAGGTACAGGTCACATCTCAGCACCCTATAAGATATAGAGTAAAGTGACAGTACTTTCAGCCTATCCATGTGTGTGCCCAGAGTGTTAAAAATTCAAAGGTAAATACAATCATTATTAGTTGGTCATAATGAATGGGAAATAATCCAGCTCCAGAAAACTGTATTAGTAAATCACAGTGGTTTTATAATCACCATAATCTGTATTTCAGAAAAAAAAACTGAAATATAAAGATTACCAATTCCGCTAACATGAAACAAAATAACAATGTTTTGACTCCACATTTGGTTTATAGGAAGTCACTAAGCTTGTAGTCCAGTAGACCATTAAGGAGGCAAGCCCAATATCACAAATGTCCCAGAGGATTGCTGGGTTAAGTGACTTACTCAAGGTCATGCAGTAAAGAAAGAATGGCTGAGTGAAGCAAACCCTATACACAGGAAGCAGTTTGTTAACAGCTCACAGCTCTAATTCACTGCTCTAACTGCAAGACTTGGGGGGCAAGTTGTTGTGTCTTTCGGCTTTTCCCAGTTAGGCGTCGCCACAGCGGAACTCCGGTCCACTAATGATTGGCAGTAGATTTTTACGTGCCGAGTTACCGGCCCTGACACACAACCTTCAACGAAGGTACGCCCATTCACGCATGCCTCCACACAGAAGACACTCTAGCTGAAAATCGAACAGTATATCTCAGAAATTACAAAGGTTCAAAGTTCTATCAAAAAAAAAAAAAAAAGAAAAAGAAAAGAAAAAAGAACAGTGCAGCAGGACTTCTGAATCCCAAGCTACCAATAGGCTCTATGATATGGCCGCTTCTACACTGAAACTGATATAGTGCACAAGAGTCATCACATGCAGTATATGCATGCACAGTATATCCCCAACTAGAAGCTGAGGAACTTCCCTAGGCCTCTCAGAAAAAAAAACAACCATGGTTCCCTCTGAACATCTGAGACAGATGCCTGCAAAGCCTCTTCAAACATGCTGCCAGCTGGAAACCTCACCGGCCTACAGCAAGGTCATTGCAGAGAAATCTGACAACACAGCTGAGTGAGCATCAGGGCTCGTAACAACCTCAGGACAAATCCTGGCAGAGGCTGGACAGCAGAAGATTTTGATCATGCCTTTTCACCCTCTTTTTCCCTAACGGCTGAACCTCAGGGCGGGAGATTCCTTCCACAGTATCTTTAGTGAGTAGCTTAAGATGCTGGTTCTCAAGATAGAAGGAAAGAGGAGAAAGTCTACTGTGAAGGATTTTCGGAACAAATGCCTGATAGAACAAGACGTATGGTCATGAGAAGCACCTAAGCAAAAAAGACACTTACTGTGGTGGTCTGTATGGGGAATCTGTCTCCCACACAGACATTTACCCTTCCTGGATGACATTAACCTCAAGGAACACAAAAACAAGAAAAAACAAAATTCCCAATCGGGCCCTTACCTTGCAAAAACAACAAACAGGCATAGGAAGTCCTTGGAGAATGAAAATGCTTTCAACTGGCAGAAAATGGATGTCTGTAAACAGATGGATGGTGTAAAAGATATGTTCAGACTGGCGGCAAAGAAGTTCTGTTTTTGCTAAGCCTGAATGTCACCTGTATGCCCTACATTACACTCAGTGCATTTGGTGACATTTGGCCTACCTTTTAAATTCTGAAGCCTTTGGAAGACTGGCAGATGTCAGGCTTCCATGGCAGGGAATCCCATATACCTAAGAATATTACAGCAGTGAATGCAAGGACATGAATCGATAATCTACTCAGACCAGATTCTATCTCCTCTTGCTCTAGATACTGTATTTGGGGATGAGGAGTCCCTTCCATTTGACTCTCCACCATAAGAATTTAGTTTTGGATTATCTTAATTCAATGAAAGATCACTTCAAACAGGTGACTAAAGAAGTATCATCACCCAGAAAGAGATACAGACATTTGCTGTTACTAAAGTTCAGTATATCCAAACTCTTTCCCAAGCTGTCTTATAAGTCTGCATTTTGAAGATATACAATCAAAGATGTCCCAGTACCATGGATTACAATGTAACAATTGCCTTATTTACACTGACAACCACTTACGTCTCGAACAGACAAATACAGTATGTAAAAGATGTAATTACATTTTGACATTGGAGGCTACACTCTCACATATAGACACAAAAACAACAAATAGGTTGTCAGTGACTCACTGCACTCACAAGGACCACACACATAGACACACATATGTGAAGGTGCTCACATATAAGTTACCTAAACCTCAAAGGTCTCTCAGGTGCAGACCTCAGAAACTCCACTTGTATACAAACAAGAGAATTCCCATCACAGCATATAAAGCTACGTCCCATTATGCCTCAGCTACAAGCCCATAAGGTGAAACACTCCACGACCCAATACTTTGGTCATGGGAGACTCCATTGTGGGACACACTGATGTTTGCCTTACCAGGCTGGATAAGGAGAAGATTACAGTTAGTTGCCTGCCAGGGGCCAGGAATTGCCAGATCACACAAGCACAAAGGTCACTTACCCCTAAGTACCAGTATGACTAAGTCATAGTCCATGTGTGCATGAGTGACCTGAAACACACCTACTTGGACTCTATGAAGAGACAAATGTGTCACAGGCAGGTATGAGCCTAGCACTGAGCAGCATTCTACCATCTCTAAGGATGATGCCTCAATTCCAGCAGAAAATGATTGACTTTAACAACTGGCTTAGCTACTGTTGTCAGTCTGGGAGGACATGGTTGATAGGTCACGCTGATTTGCCAGGGATGGTCTTCACCTGTCACTTCTAGGTTCTTGGATATTGGCCAAACCATTATCCACCCCATAGTGCTTTTTTTAGGGAATGCCAAACAGATAAACCTTCCAACACAACAAAAGCTACTCAGGACAAGATAAAGGTGTTACTGCTCAATGCTTGGAGCCTCGGGAATAAACTGCATTCCCTAGAAGCTCTCCTCACCTTGGAGAATGCTGACATCTGTGCAGTTACTGAAACATGGCTTAAAGCCACAGAAAGCATTCCGGCAGTACATGGCTATGATGCCTTTCATACCTTCCAACCACTCACTGAACATGAAAGAGCTAAAGGTGGTAGTGCATTCTGACCACCCACTGAACATGAAAGAGCAAAAGGTGGAGGTGTATCTATCTATATAAAGGATAATCACACCTCCAAGCTGGTCAAACAATATGACATACTTGAGCTACTCCATGTCCAACTAACCATGGGAAAAATCCATTACTATATTCTTGCTAGCTACAGGTCCCTCAATATGAACCAGAAAACCCATACATCATACCTGAACTTGTTAGAATCACTCACCATCCAGCCCAATATCATACTCATGGGTGAATTTAACTACCCTTCCATTAATTGGGAGACATACATGACCACTAACATGTAGGCCCAAAGATTTCTTGCATCACCCAGAATGATACCACAGTACAAGCAGAAAATTATTGATTTCAACAACTGGCTAAGTTTCTGGTGTCATTCTAAGGGGATCCAGTATCTGTCTGCATGGGATGACATGATTGACAGACCTCGATGCTTTACCAGAGATGGCCTGCATCTGTCACCTCTGGGCTTCCGAATACTGGCCAAGGCTCTTGCCACCCCTAATGTGCCTTTTTAGGCAGTGTTCCAAAGATCAAATTACCACCATAACAGCTACAAACAAATGCAATCTGATTGTCATGCTGCTCAATGCTAGAACTCTAAATCTCAAAATGCACTCACTCAAAGCACTCCATAAAATGGAGAACATTGACATTTGTGCTGTAACAGAGACCTGGTTCAAGGCAGCAGAAAGCACCCCTGCACTACCAGGCTATAACTCATTCCAAACCTTTCGACCCCAGAACTTGGACCGAAGCTCCAAAGGCAGTGGTGTTTTCATATTCATAAAGGATGTGCACACCTCCAGACTGGTAGCCCAACAAAATGCATCAGAGATACTTCAGGTACAGCTAACATTGGGTAAGACAGTGATTCAGGTTGTAGCCTGCTATAGGCCCTCAACCATATCCCAAGACTCACACTCCACTTTCCTAAGCACCCTGGAGAATATCAGTGACCAACCTAACATTCTCATACTGGGCGACTTTAACTACCCCTCCATTAACTGGGAAAACTACTCATGTACCAATTCACTTGCCCAATGTTTCCTGGAATTCATTAATTCCAATGTCCTGCCTGGACCAGCTCATTCTTACCCTCACTAGAGGTAGCAACATCCTTGACCTGTCATTACTAACCTGGGTGACCGTTGCTCTATACCAATAGTCAATTCCTCCCTGGTTAGATCTGACCACAAACTAATCACCTTGAAAATCCACATCCTTCCCACCCCACCCCACTCCTGCAAAGGTAACCACCATGAAAACCTTCTCCAAAGCTAACTTTGGGCTCCTAAAAACAGAGATGGCTAACTTCACGTCACCCATGCAGTTGGAGAACAGCTGTATGACTGCTGAGTCATACACTAATGCCCTGGATGAACACGTACACAAATGCATAGATCTCACCATACCTAATAGAACCAAGATGCTCTCCAAAAAAAGGAAGCCAATCTGGTGGTCCCCTGCCACAAGCAACCTCTACAACAGAAGGAGGAAATGGATGCAGAATAAGGTGAAGTGCCAAGATTGGAAAAACTCCCTCATCAGCCTCAACAAAAAGTTGAGATCCCTCATCAAATCTTCTAAAGCTAGCTATGAAAACAGAATTGCAGCAGATAGTAAAGTCAACTACAAGGCCTTCTACATTTATGTAAAGAATCTCCACGGCAATACCCAGATTTGCTCGGAGCTATTGCACAATGGTACCTCCTATACTGAACCAACAGATATTGCCAATATACTGCCGACAGATTCAGTGCCAACTTTACCCCTCTCTCCCCCACCAAAGGACCAATCACAATACCAGTAACTTGCCAGGCACCCAGTATTACTGCTGCACAGGTTACAACAGCACTGTCCAAGGCCAAGAATACAGCTTCTATGGGACCTGACAATATCCCTGGCTGTGTTCTACATGAACTACAGAGTGAACTGGCATCTCACCTATGTGCCCTATTCAATCACAGGCCTCACCTCAGGCTTTCTCCCTGCCAAATGGTGGACTGCTACAGTCATCCCTCTCCACAAAGGAGGAATGACTACAGACCCTGGGAACTATCGCCCCATTAGCCTGACGAGTCTGATATGCAAAGCTATGGAACGCATCATTATGGACCTAATAAACAAGGATATAGGGAATCTCCAAACTCTGGATCCCACAGACTTTGGTTTTGTGAAGGGTAGATCATGCCTGCTCAACCTGGTTGATTTCTTTGAGTTAATCACCAGAGCTGTGGATGAAGGCAAGGTGGTTCATACAGCCGACCTTGATCTGAGCAAAGCCTTTGATACCATTCCCCACTCAGGAATCATAGAAATACTCACTAAGCTAGGCATCAACCTCTATATCACTATGTGGGTTGCAAATTGGCGCACAGATAGAACCCACAATTTGAAAGTAGTTGACTCAAAGTCAGACCGCCGACTAGTCACGAATGGAGTCCCACAGGGTTTGGTCCTGGGACCTCTCCAGTTTGTTATCTACTTCTCTGAAAGTCCAGGCCAACATGAAGGGACTCTGGCTGACAAAGTTCACAGACGATTGCAAGTTGGGTACGATAATTAACTCCCCAAGTGATGTTGACATCCTACAGAAAGGCCTCACTGAGACTGACTGGTGTCAGAAGCATGACCTTAAGCTCAATGCCAAAAAATGTGTCATCATCCCCTTTGGGAAAAACCCATTTCCCATGAATTACCACATTGAGGGTAGTCCACTGAAGACAGAAGACGTTATAAGAGATCTGGTAACACAGGTTGACAGCAACCTCTGTTTTGACCACCACATTGCTACTGTGGTCAGAAAGTCCTTCTATGTGGCACAACTCATTACTAAGGGTTTTGCATCCAAGAAGAAAGAGGTCATTGTCTCCCTCTACGCTTCCCTCATTAGGCCAATCATCGAGTACAATGCCCCATTTGGCATGTACCTCACTAGACACCTGCAACAACTGGAGAGGCCGCAAAAGTACCTCACAAAGAGGATCCTAGGCCTTAAACACTTGTCCTATATGGACAGACTCAAAAAATTCCAACTATTCTCTGTCTCATATCACCTACTTAGAGGCGATCTCTGCTTGTCTTACAAAGCCATGTCTAATCCAACTCTGTTAGAAATGCTACATCTAAAGAAATCCCAATCCCTCTGCACTACATCTCCAGAGACCTCAATCTCATTACCACAATCAACAGAACAAGCTGGAGGGACAGGTCCATAACCCAGAGGCTGCCCATACTATGGAATAGACTTCCCATGCATGTCAATTGGAGTACCTCACTGGCCCTCTTCAAGAGAAATCTTGATGAGTGGATGGGAAATAAGAAATTCACCCTGGGGATCACTCCAGTGACTCTACTTGACAGAGGCACTGGGAACTAAGGTCGGGTGGCATGATGCCAGGGTAATCCTATGGGCTAGGCTTTTAAAGGCTCCAGGGCCATTAGCCTAGTACATACCTATGAACCTATAAATGATCTGTAACAGCTAGTTTGCACTCCCAGTAGGGGAACAAATATCCTAGATCTGGTGCTCACAAATATGGGAGAGTGCTGCTCACCCCAGTGTTATGTCTTCACTAGTAAGATCAGATTACAAAGTGGTCTTCCTTGAAATAAAGGTAAATCTGGATCCCCCACCTAATACTAAAAACTTTAAGAGCTTCTCTAAAGTAAATTACCCCTATTAAGGGACAGCATAGCTAGTTTTCCAGCTCCCAAAAAATCCAGAAAACACAGAAATCTATGCAGAGGCATACACAAAAGTCCTGTATGACCATATAAACAACTGCATAAAACTGACAGTACCAGAACAAAATGAACCTAGGTGAAACCACAAATATGAGCCACCCTGGTGGACCCCTAATAATAAGAGGTTGTACAACAAAAGAAATAAAATCCTGTTGAGAAGTAAGAAGAAATATGCACAACAGAGAAATAAGTCCCTCGTTAGTCTAAACAAGTTAGTCAGTGTACTAATCAAGTCTCTGAAAGCAGACTTTGATGTAAAAATAGCTTCTAAAGCTAAGGATAACCATAACGTGTTTTTCAGCTGTCTGCAGTCTTAAGGGCAACACCCAACAATGGTATAAGTTATAGAGAGTGTGATACACTGAAAGGCTGCCAGCCCAGCCAGACAGAATTTTGTAGATAATTCTATGTCATTGTAAATATTAATATAATCCACAGGCTTGGTTTACAAATGTAAAGAGAACTATATGTTATGATTAAACTATATGTTGTATTGAGGTTCAAAAATGTAACCACAGAGCACCCTAACAAACTTTACAACAAAAGGAAGAAACTGTTGCAGAAAAGAGGAAAATCCCAAGTTGCAAAAAACTCCCTTACCAGCCTCAGTAAGAAGCTGAGATCCCACATAAAATCCTCCAATCCTAGTTACGAAAATAAAATTGCCAAAGATTCCAGAGACAACCACAAGGCACTCTATAGCTATGCCAAGAATCTAAATGACAATGCTCAGATCTGCTCTGAGCTACAACAGAATGGCATTAAATATACTGATCCCAAGGAAATTGCCAATATTCTGGCAGATCGATTCAGTGCAAACTTTACCCCTCTTTCATCCCCTAAAGTGCCAATCAAAATACCAAAAGATTGCCAAATTCCGGTAATAACGGCCACACAGGTAAAACATGTACTCTCCAAAGCTAATAATACAGCATCCATGGGACCAGATGACATCCCAGGCTGTGTACTACATGGACAACAAAATGAACTGGCTCCTCAGCTAAGTGTCATGTTAAATCATAGCCTCACCTCAGGCTTTGTGCCCACTGAGTAGCGCACAGCTACAGTTATCCCACTCCACAAGGAGGGATCCACCTTGGATCCCGGGAAGTACCACCCCATCAGTTTGACAAGCCTAATCTGCAAGAACATGGAACATATTATCATGGAACTTATAAACAAAGACATTAGCAACCTTCAAACACTGGACCCCATGCAGTTTGGGTCGTGAAGGCCCGATCTTGTCTCCTGAACCTGATCGACTTCTTCAAATCAGTTTCCAGAGCCTAACTGGACCTCGCCAAGGCCTTCAACACTATCCCCCACTCTGGAATCATAGATAAACTTACTAAGCTGGGCATTAATCCCTACATCACTCAATCAGTTGCCAACTGGCTTACTGACAGAACCCACATTGTAAAAGTAGCCAACTCCAAATCCAGCTCCAGACAAGTGACAAGTGGAGTACCTCAGGGTTCAGTTCTGGGACCGCTCTTGTTTGGCATCTACTTCTCTGAAGTACAGGCCAACACTAAGAGACTCTGGCTAACAAAGTTCACAGATGACTGCAAACTGGGAGCCATTAGTGGATCCCCAAATTATGTGGATATTCTACAAAAGGGCCTTACAGAAACAGAGGCTTGGTGCCAGAGCCATGGGCTCAAGCTCGATGTTAAGAAATGTATAGTTATCCCCTTTGGGAAAAAACATTTACCCATGAATTACCACATAGGTGTCAGTACACTAAATACAAAAAGTGTGATAAGAGACTTAGGGACACAGGTGGACAGTGGTCAAACCTTCGATAACCACATCGCCACAACAGTCAGGAAATCCTTCTATGTGGCACACGTCATCACTAAGGGCTTTTCATTCAGGAAAACAGGAGGTCATTGTCCCACTGTACTCATCCCTCATTAGACCCATTATAGAATACAACTCCCCATTTGGTATGTACCTCTCAAGACATCTGCAACAACTGGAAAGGCCACAGAAATACCTCACTAAAAGAATCACAGGCCTAAAGCAGATGCCCTATGCTGACCATCTAAAAAAATTCCACCTATACTCTGTCGCATATCAAATACTCAGAGGTGATCTCTGCTTAACATACAAGGCCATGTCAAACCCAGAGCTGTTGGACATGCTATACTTAAAGAAATCCCAATCCCTCAGAGAGACATGATCCAGGGATCTAAACCTTGTCATCAAAATGAACAAAACATGCTGGAGGGATAGGTTCCTGACCCAGAGACTCCCCAGACTCTGAAATAGACTGCCCATACATGTCAAGCAGAGCGCCTCTTTGGCCCTCTTTAAAAGGAACCTTGATAATTGGATGGGAGATAGAAAATTCACCCCGGGGATCACGTCAGTTGCCCTGCTACACAGGGGGTCCAGGGAAGTAAATACTGTGGGAAAAAATAGCCAGGGAAATTGTTATGGCTAGTCTTGTATAGGCCCTAGGGCTGATAGCCTAGTACCAACCTAAGAACCTATGAACATGCTGGAAGAAAGCTGTTAAGTAAAGAATTTTACAAATGTTTGATCTCAAGCTTGGAGACAGGATGTCTGGGCTAGGAAATTTATTCTATTGTTTTAAGACAGAGATAATTACTAGATTTTACAAGTAAAGTGTCCTTTATTGCTGTGGCTTTCTGGCAGGTGCAAAATTAAAAAGATATGTTAAATGTTGAGTTCTGTGAGCCTGGGAAACTTAAATCAGAGATGTCAAGAATGATGTAATCTGAAATGACTTAGCAGTACTGTGTATTATCAATTTAGGGTTTATCTCAGAAAGAAAGAAGAGCATTTTATATCTTGTCTTGGATCTAGTAAGAACATCTACTCACTAGCACTTGCTTGCTCTGTATGTAATTAGCATTTAGAACAGTCATTTCTCTTAGAGATAGATAGGAATATAGCCAGATTAGTCTAGCTATTTTCTATATTTATGTCAGACTATTCTACAATATTGTTTTAAAGTATTTCCTGTGATTTCTAAACAATGTAATGTCATTGCGAAGTAATAAGTATTGTCTTGTGTTTTTGTTATTAAACATTTTTAAACCTTTCAACTGTGGCTGTTTTGTGTAGAGATAATTTAAGCTTTAGAGTACTTGCATATATTTGGTGATACTGTATAAGCTACACCAATAGCCTTAAATGTTCTGGTCACATTTACTAATTGGATAGCAATATTATTGCACAGTTGAATTGGGCACCCTTTGGTGAAAAACCTTTATAGTAACTGATAGTAGTGGTTGGTGGTAGCCGGTACTACCTTATAGTCTGGGCAGAAAGGGGGCATAGCCAGAGAACCTGTGCCACCCTTCCCAAGGAGTGTCTGTGTGTTTGTGTATAAATCAAATCTCAAAGTGTGTGTGTGTGTGTGTGTGTGTGTGTGTGTGTGTGTGTGTGTGTGTGTGTGTGTGTGTGTAATGCCCCAGGTGCTACATGGTGGTGGGTAGAGAATAATGCTTGAACCCTGTACCTTGGGCCCAGGTGGCAACAGCCTGAATTCCCTACCCACCACCATTTGTAAAAGTGTTGCAGATTTTTCCCTCATACTTGTTCTGTTCCTCATAAAATCTGTGGTTTCTGTATTTTTGTGTCCTTGCAAAGCTAGTAGTGCATTGGTGCAGTGGTAGCATTGTTGCCTGACAGCTACATGTTCTCTGGTTTGATTCTTGGCTGGGGTGCCTTACCTTCTGTGTGGAGTCTGTATGCCCTCCCTGTTTTTGTTCCCTCTAGTGTCCTCCCATCTTACAAAGACATGTGTCTGTCTGGAGTGTTTCTCCTTGGGCCTCTGCTAAAAATTAGCTTTTGTTCCAAGTCAGACTTTCCTGGTTAACAAATGTTAAAAATGACACACATTTGAATATCAGACTTCATATTCTTCAGAAAGTGCATGGTAACACAAAAGCTTTTATTCTAGCAATTTTCTAAGTGTATAAGATGGATATTTGAAATTTGTCCCTATTTTGGGACTGTATTCCCCCATTATTGGCTTCATCCAGGTTTTGTGCTAAGGTTGAGAGCTATGGTAAGAACTGAATTCACTGAATATGTTTGGGGGCTATATTCCCCCATTACTGGCTTTGTCAGGGTGTTTTTTGCTAAGAGGTTGAGAGCTATGGTGAGAACTGAATTCACTGAATGTTTGGGGGTTGTATTCACCCATTATTGGCTTTGTTCAGGTGTTTTGTGCTAAGAGGTTGACAGCTGTGCTATGGTGAGAACTGAATTCACTAAATGGTAGCCATTTAAGTTTCTGTCTTCCTCTTTCACAAAACAGCTGATTTGGCATAGTGGTATGTTGCTCTGACTGTTTTGCACAGGGTCCTGGGTTTAAGGCTTGGCAGTGAAATGTATGGTGGTAACACAGCATTTTATGCTAGCAACTTTCCAACATTATACAAGCAATGTTTAAAATGTGTCCCTGGTTTTTGGGCTTTTGTCCCCCCCCCCCACAGTAAACTTTGGCTTTTTCCAGATTTCGTTGTGCTGCAAAGTTCAGAGATACAACTGAGTGAGTAGATTTTACAAAGAGCTGAGAGCTGCAGGGGAGCAAAAGTTTAGCACTGCTTATGCTGAGTCTGCTTGCATTGTTAATAGCACAACAGGTAGTATACTTGCTTTTGATGCAGAAGGCTGTGGGTTCTACTCCCACAGTAGATAGATGCATTGCTGATACTGTACTGTGTTGCATAAGGTATGAATTCTGCACTCCTTTTTGGCAAAGATACCTAGTAACTATGAACCTGTTATCAGTTTGCCATCCATTTCCTATTGCAATATTGCTAGCTTATCATTTTTTTAGTGTAAGATAGGCATTTATTCCTCAAGGGTAACAGGCATTTTATTTGTAGATGAAACAATGAAATACAAATTGTTTGCTAGCAGCAACCTCTTCATTAGTTACAGATCTCTTTAATGTGGAATTATTTAGATGACTTTTACTTCTTCAGAGATTGTGCATATGTACTGATACTGGTGGACTGTACACGTTTGAGTAGACTTTTATGATGGAAATGCTCTGAATTGGGAAGTTTTGTTATTACTGGTGCATGCATTTTGTTTCATTGTTTACTGGAAAAATTTCAAAACAATAAATTTAAAACACCCTCTAAAACTGTACTGTATTGTTCAAGGAATATAATTTAAGACAATCAGGAAGGTGTATGAAAGAACATGTGTATGTTTCGTGTGCAAGGGGCCTGTGATTTGAAAACAGCCCAAACCTAAAGTTAATCTGCCACTGGCAAAATGTATTTTCTTTGAATGTGGGTTTCAGTGCTGTTTCAGTGATTGTGAGTTTTCAAGGGCAGAGAAGTTTTAATGCTAAGTCTGTTCTCATTGTGAGACTGCATTGTTTTGTTTAGCAGATATGATATCTATTAGTGTTTGCACTGTAAAATGCAAAATAAAACTTTTAAATGAAGTCCAAATCATTGCAGAAGTAAAGCAGTATGCTATAAGTGTTGATGTTGTTAGTTTGTATACTAACATACAGTGTCAGTTTGGACTAGAAACAGTAAAATATTTTTTGGATGATAGTCCAGTAACGTATTATGTTATTGAAATATTGGAATATTGTCTGAATAACAATTTTTCTATGTTTAATGAACAAATATACAGACAAATCAAGGGCACCGCCATGGGGGCATCTTTTGCCCCCATGTATGCCAACCTGATGATAGGTTTGTATGAGTTAGAATGGTTATACCATATAGATTTTTTTTTAAATTATCTAGTTAGTTATTTTCATTTTATAGATGATCTTGTTTTTATTTGTAAAGGTGGGATATCTTATGTTGGTCAGTTTATAGAAGTTATGCAACATAATAGATTTGGACTTTCCTTTAATGGCATACAGGTGGGCAAAGATATAACTTTTTTAGATGTACATCTGATTTTGGAGGACAGCAATAGTTTGCGTACGTCTGTGCATAGAAAATTTGCATAATAGTATATCAGTATTTGATGGGGACTAGCTGTCATCCAGTTCATACTTTGGTCTCCTTGCTCTATGGGGAATGTATGAGACTTGGATGGCTATGTAATACTGACATGGACTTCTGTAAAGAAATTAGTGTGACTAGTGAGATGTTTAGATTGAGGGGCTATAGTGAAGCTAGTATTGAAACAGCTATAGATAAGGTTATTAATGAACAACATAAAGTCGGTACTTATAAGTATGGAAGTAAGGGGTATAAGTTAGATGTTAGAAATCAAGAGAAAAGATTAGTTTATTTTGTCTCTACATATAGTGTTTTCAGTGATGTTTTAATAGATATTGTTAAACACTACTGGAATTTTTTGTTTAGATCAATGGACCTAAAAAATGTGTTGTCTGGGTCTCTAGGCATTTCATTTCGTAGAGGTAGGAATTTAAAAGATATCTTGGTACACAATAAATTTAAATATTCCACTGAGACATTGCAGTATAGGACCATGCAGAGACTAGGAACTTCACCCTGTGGTCATTGCAATGTTTGTCATTATATTGTTCCAACTTTTAAGTATATAAATGGCCATGTATTTGAGGCTAAAAATATATATAGCTGTAACACTGAAGGTATTATTTATGCATTGAAATGTCCTTGTATATATAAGAGAAAGTAAAAGGAAATTTAAAACTAGACTGCAGGAGTATGTCAGGAATATTATAAATAATATAGAAGATAGCCGTGTTGCCAAACATTTTATGCTGGTTCACAATTCGAATCCAAATGGGCTACAAGCCACTATCTTAGAACATATTATGAAGGGTGTATTTTCTGATGATTTGTATAAAAAGAAGTTGTTATATAAAGAAAGTATTTTCATTTAGAAATATGACACTTTATTTCCTCAGGGTCCGAATGTGGAATGTAACTGGAGGCTTCATATCTGATGAGAAAGCAGTATTAAGTATTTTTTAATGTTTATTGATCAACTGGTTAAGGCTAATTGTTTCATTGTTAGATGTATTAGGGTATATAAACTGTGTAGGTTATGTGATGTTTTATACTCCTTGAAGGTAGTTGCCGAAGCGCTCGAGGTACAATAAACTGGTGTTTTAAGTGGAATCTTCAATTTTATCTTTCCTTTTGGTTCATGCAAAGTTTTAATGCTAAGTCTGCTCTCATTGTGAGACTGCATTGTTTTGTTTAGCCGATATGATATCTATTAGTGTTTGCACTGTAAAATGCAAAATAAAACTTTTAAATGAATTCCAATTCATTGCAGAAGTAAATCAGTATGCACATTAGTGTTTAT
The DNA here is from genome assembly GCF_019279795.1 of Protopterus annectens. Classification (NCBI taxonomy): domain Eukaryota; kingdom Metazoa; phylum Chordata; order Ceratodontiformes; family Protopteridae; genus Protopterus; species Protopterus annectens. The sequence continues at coordinate 647,081,577 of NC_056741.1, forward strand.
GGTAAATGGGGTGAAATAGCCAAGTAATGGTTCATTGGAATGGCTGTAGGGGGGAAGCTCCATTCGACCATGATTTTGTGAGGGGGGAAGGGCAGCAAATTCAAAGACAGCCCCGGCTGAACTATACCTCTCAACTGTCCAGATTTTTGCAGAATGAATAGATTTTTGCTTCTTATTTTTCGTTTGTTCCTCATAAAAGTTGTGGTTTTCTGCCAAATCATTTAGGAATTAAGTCACTAAATAATGACAGAAAGTGAGTTTCAGACTTCATAACCTTCAGAAAAATGCATGCTAAAGCAAGACCTGTTATTTGATCAACTGTCTCAGTTTATACAAGAGCAATTTTTAGTACTGTTTATATGTTCCCGCCATATATTTGGCCTTGTCCAGATTTCCTTCATTAACAGGTTGAGAGGTACATGAAAATAAATTGCTTTACAGAATTAGGCATATCCAAACCTCTCAACTGTCCCCAATTTTGGCTCAAAATGTTGCTCTTCCCCTAATAATCCCTCCGCAAAATGGCAATTTTGGAAGAAAACATGGAGGGTTTACAATTAATAAATAACTGTAATAATCAGTTATAGATTACTTTTATTTCAGAAATGCATGTAGATTATTTTATTTTGTCAGCTGCTCAAGTTAGTACTAATATTAAAAAGTGTCCCTTCTTTGACAACTTCCCAGCTGTATTGTGTGACTATTTTATATTTTTGAATCACATTTTTGGTCCATTTTTCATAAAATTGTGTTTTTTTTTGGCAACTCATTAAAGACTGAAGTTAGAAAATAATGACAGACATTTCAGTTTCAAATTTCATACCCTTCAGAAAATTCATACTAATGCAAGACCTACTGTTCTATTATCTTTCTAAGTTTATAAGAGCAATATTTAAAAATTTTCCATATTTTTGGGCCTTTGTCCCACTTCTATGTATGGCTTTGTCCAGATTTCTTGCTCTGAGGTTGAGAGGTATGACAAATGTGTCAGGTCCATCACAGTCAGTCAGAGACATTTCAAATTGTGACATACTTGTACCCCACTCCCCCATGTAGTGACTCTGGATGTGTCCAAGCAAGGCAAGGAGCAGTTATGCAGTGTAAATGTGCAGAATACCCCCCCCCCCCCATCCAAGGTAGACACAAGTACTACAATGGCTTTTCATCTGTCCTTGATTTTGCAGAATGTTCTGGTTTCTGTCTTATTTTTATACTGTTGATTTCTGCTTATTATTATTCAGAAAGTGCCTGTTGCTCTGTGTTTAAGTAGCAGTGCTTTCATGACCATCTGGTAAGCTTGTCTGAGATTGTAAGATGCAAGTAAGTTTTAATAAGCATACTGTTAAATAATTGCCAACATTGAAAGCCTTTCTGTTGTTGCCATGCAGAGAATACTTACATAACTAGATAAAATTTAAGCCTTGGGTATTGAAATGCATATGACAGTATTTGTAATAAAGGACAGGATTACAGTATTTTAAGAGCTCATTACAAGCTTTACCTGCAAACTAAACAGAATGCCAATCTATCATGTGCGGTCCATATCCTGTGCAGTAATCCTTTAAGCAATGTATGTTGAGCTTTTTTCCTTTTCATTTTTTACTGTGATCATGTTTTCCCCATGAAACAAGTAAATAGTTGTTGTCAGGCAGCAGGTATTTTTTGGATAAGAAACATTTTTACAAGTGGGGGTATCACAGAGATTGCTACTTTCAGCATGTTACTTGGTACTTTAATAAAGCTGAATATAAATTATAATTAAAACTGGAGTACAAGGAGAAGTGGTTTGAGTTGAGTGCTGCTTGTTTTTCTTATACTTGATTTTGACTAGCATTCCAGTAATGTATTTAAAAAGTAATTTATTTTTTCATGCCTCACAACCTTTTTGTTTCCATCTAGATATTAAGTAAGCTGTCATGCAGCCAATGGATTGAAATATGTTTTTTCTTCTACACTTCATTTTGTCTTGATTGGACTCTCATAATGATGGTTTGGCACCCAGGGCAGAGTATTTAATTAAAGTTACAGTTTTTGTGGTTTTGAGCATAGCGCCTCCCCTTTCTAGTTGACCACACCCATTCCCATTGACCCCACCCATTCAGCTATCTCCTGCAGCCCCCCTTTGATTTGAAGTCACCAGCCGCCACTGAATTTCACCTACCCATCACGCCCAGTTCTCCCCAAAAAAATACTCTCCACCACTCCACCGCCAATTATCACGAAAGAATAAGTTGTCACTGTGCTCTCTAAAGCTAAAAACATGGCTTCAATGGGACCTTACAATCTACCAGTTTGTCTCTTAAACAGCTTAATTTAGGACTTATTAGACCCATTAAAATCTCTATTTAATCATAGCCTCCAGACTGGCTTTGTCCCGATAGAGTAGAGGACACCAACAAACATCCCTCTGCATAAAGGGGTGCCATCTACTGACCCGGCCAGGAAATTAGAGACCCATAAGTTTGACTAGTCTTATATGTAAGGCCATGGAAAGAAAAATCGTGGACCAGACAAATAATGACATAAGAGAACTCCAAACATTGGACCAGATCCAATTCAGCTTTGTCAAGGGCAGGTCAGGCCTACTGAATCTGGTGAATTTTTGAGAACATCACTAATGTCATGGATGAGGGTAAAACAGTGCATACCACCTACCTTGACCTGGCCAAGGCATTTGACACAATTCCCCACTCAGGTATTATAAATAAACTCACAAAACTGGGCATAAATCTCTATGTCACCAGATGGATAGCTAATTGGCTCACGGACAGGACACACATGGTTAAGGTGAATGAATCCATATCCAGCAATGAGTTACTAGTGGTGTGCTACAGAGCACACTACTGGTACCATTCCTGTTTGGAATATACTTCTTTGAAGTCAAGACAAATGTGGATAGATTTGTGTCCCAAAGACTCCCCCATCTGTGGAATAGACTCTTTCTCCATGTCAAGCAGAGTACCTCTCTAGCCCTCTTTAAGAGGAACCTGGATGACTGGATGGGAAACAGAAAATACACCCCTGGGATTCCACCTGTGCCCCTGCTGGACAGGGGAAACAGGTGCTGACTTTGAGAGAACATGGGCAAAATTCTTGGCTTGGCTTATAAGGACCTCCAGGCCAATAGCCTAGTATCATCCTATGAACCTATGGAAGGCCTCTATATGATACAGTCTGAGGACAACTACAAGCTGGGGGAAATCACTGAATCACCCAGTGATGTAGGCATCCTCGAGGAGGGCCTAGATCAGACAAATGATTGGTGCTAGAACCATGCCTAAAAATAAATGCAAAAAATGCTTTATTATACCCTATGGGAAGTTAAACACCACTGCAAATTACAACATTAATACCACTCTCCTTAGAGTGGACTCAGAGGTGAGAGATCTAGATACACAGATAAATAGTAGCCTAAACTTTGACCACCATGTGTCCACAGTGGTGAGGAAATCCTTCTATGTGGCACAACCTATAAGTAAAAGTATGGCAACAAGATCCAAGGAAATTATAGTCCCACTGTGCTCAGCTCTCATTAGACCAATAATTAAGTATAGTGTGCCACTTAGCATGTTCTTGACTAGGTGCTTACAGCAGGTGGAGCGACCTTAGAAGTTCCTCACAAAGAAAATACAGTGTGTAAACAACATGAACTATGTGGATAGACTAAAAGCCCTATCCCTTTACTCTGTCTTCTACCGATTATTAAGGGGTGACCTATACCTCATGTACAAGGTACTCACAAATCCAGCCTCGATGAAGCTGCTACACATCTGCAAATCAAAGAGCACGAGGGTCACCTGATCTAGGGATCTAAACTTAGTCAGTGTGACTCAAGCAAAACATGCTGGAGAGACAGATGTGCCTCAGAGATTGTCCCTTCTTTGGAAGAGGCTTCCTATTCACATTAAACAAAGCCTTTCCCTGTCCTTCTTCAAATGCAGTCTGGATCAATGGATGGAGAATAACAAATTCACACCTGGGGTAGTACTCATGTCACTTATGGACAGGGGAAATCTGCAAGATATGAATGCACAGGCAAAAATCCATGTCATCCTCTTGCCACTAGGGAACATACATTGGGTAAAATTGGATTATATTGGCTAGGTTTGTAAGGGTCCTTAAGCTATTAGCCTAGTAATCTCCTATGAACTTATAAACCCACAATGTCCTACTCCTAAAAGCAAGTTGGTTTTCAAAGTCCAAGAGCAACTTACATTTCTGCATAAAAAAATGTGGCTGACTCCTTTGTGTATTGACCTGCTATTCTGCTTCTAAGCATTCCAGTAAACCAGCAATTCTGTATGTCCTTTTCAAACAACAGATTAGCCAAATAGATTGAGTTTGGTAAGAGAGTGTACACAACTGCTACACAGGGCAAAAAGGCTATTAACTACTATGTTTATGGAGCAGTTCTGGGATGAGATTATGAAACAAACAGATGACCTGGTGCAATGTACTGCTAATGTCTCCCTCAGAGAAAAGATTTCACAACTGGTATAAACAGCTGACGAGATGAGCTCTCGTATCATAAAGTCTAGATACAGTACTGATAATGGCAAATTCAGATTTGCTGCTTTAGGTAATGTACTTTGTTAGCAGTTACGGTTCAGAACCTAACACTTTTTTAATGACAAAGCTAAGTTTCAGACTTTTTTATTTAGTCCCCTTTCACAAAACATGTACGTTTAAGGAAAGAGAAAAGAACGGTATGATAAGAACGTTAAGCAGATGTTCCGTCATTCCACCTGGTGTTTCTGAAATACTTCAGAAATGTTCCAATGAAATCCTGGCTTCTCTAATGCAAAAACAGTATGCCAAACAAAATACAGACATAATAACAAGTAGTACATGAGATAGTGCACCTGGAAATACACACATCATCAAAACACCACCAGAAATTTCACCCAGCAGGGTAAACCTCAGTTAAACCATCATCCTTTTCTATGCTGCCTTCATCCATTCACCTAGGAGAAAGATGTCTCCTTTTCAACTCAGTGGTGTCAAATAACATTAAGCAAAATGATCAGGGAACAAATGCTAACAAATTAAACCAATACTCTCAAACTCAAAACAGCTTAAAAAAGGACAAATGGTGACCAAAATAAGCAAACAAACAAACAAAAATGACTGATACAAAAGTTACATCTCTTTTACTGACTAAACTTTTTTTTTTTTTCATTTCAAGGACCCATCTATCTTTACAGCAGAAATGGTGTTAACATTCATAATGTTCAATACAGCATGAATCCCAGTAAACACATCAGATTAATTAATCATCTGAGGCTAGAAATTATAACCATTTCAAACAAAAGAAACAATCCCCTCTATTGCTTAATGCAAACCACTGAATGTATTTATTCAAATTTTAGGGACTGTACACTAATGTATGGCACAGACATAATGATTGTACAGTTTCTACTTTGTCAATGTGGTTAGAAAATGTAAATTTCTCTGTAACCTATTTTATGTCTGCATGTGTTGTGTGTGTGTGTGTGTGTGTGTGTGTGTGTGTGTGTGTGTCTGTGTGTGTTCAGGGGAGGGGGGCTTTGAATTCCTTATATTTTTGCCACCATCTGTCAGTCATAAAACTTCACACAAACCATCTGCAACTTTTTGCTAATTTTGACCTGTCATTTCTTCTTCACTACAGCTGAAAGAAGGTATACTACAGTATTTTATAATACAGTATAAGAAAACACGGCAGAAAAGCTTTTAAAGCAAACACCTAAGAAATTCTAATTTACTCTTTGTAGAATGTCACCTATTTAGTCTGATAAGTTTATTTTGTTGATGGCCTCTTCAATGAAGATTATCAAGTGACATAGCTGGCTTGTTTTTTTCTCTGTCATACAGACAGAAATTCACAGTTGTGTGCGTGTGTGCATATCTCTCGATATGATGTGCAAATCACTTGGTATATAAACAAACAGTGCTGCAAGAGTTGTTTGCCAGGCATCCGGTCTCATATAGATACTTCCTGCAGCTGAAAAGAGACCAGTAGCAGAAGAACATAGAATCTAAGTACTGCTGCTGCTACAGGTCTGTTCTGGGCTCCAGGAAGTAGCTGTCTTTCCTTATCTGAGTCACTAACTCCATAGTCAATCTATTGAGAGAGAGAGGATTTGCTACATGCAATCTGTGTCAAAAAGACAAGCATTTGTCAATGTATCTGAATCACAAAACGGCTGGATTTTTTAAAGGTGGAAAAGTAGGCTGAATTAAGGCAAAGGATTGTGGGCAGGAGTGAATGTGCCAATAGTTCACATCTGATTAAAATATAAAATGTTATACAGATTCCAGAAATGATCCGGTCACTGTAAAGGATCTGCTGTACTTTATCTTATCTATAATTTAACATTTACTCCACAGTCATACAGTACAACTGGTACCTTTAGTAGAAACGAAAAACAAAAGAGTTTATCCAAGGTTTTTGATCTAATGTCAAATTAAGTACATTTGTATAAAATCTTACCATAACAATAGATGTCCTTCTCTTGACTGTTGCAGTATTCTTTAGAAAAGGGATCCCCTGCCTAGGCAGCCCAATGTCCGGCCAGTATACCAAAGCCTTTAGGTTGTAATGGGTACTCCGTATGTCACACATATGCTTCCCACGCATGGCAAAGGGCATAAAGGTGATGTCCAGATGTACCATGTTTAGAACTGAAACCCCACAGTAGGAATGACAGCCTAAGGATATTATCAGGCAACAGGCACATCCAGAAGGAAAAAAGTTCAGGGGAAGGAGAGAGGGAGCGACAGCGAATACTGCAACAGTGAAGAGAAGGACATCTACTATTATGGTAAGAGTTTACACAACTGTACTATGTCATTCCATATCACTGTTGCAGTATTCTTTACAATAGGGAGAGTACAATAGCTCAGAAAGAAGAAAGGGAGAAGGAAGGGCCAGCAAAGTCCTCTAGGAAGCCATGGACAATGTCCCTGGCAAAACCAGCTCTGGCCCTAGAGATCACATCCAACCTATCGTATTTGGTAAAGGTATGAACAAACGTCCAGGTAGCTGCCTCAAGAAGAATAGAGTTAGTATCCAAACCCTTGAGAAAAAGCACCAGAGGAAGGCAGAGTTCTAGTAAAATGAGCCTTAACCGAAGAAGAAAGGATCTTCCCATGAAAAGAATAGCAAAAAATAAATGGCTTTAGATATCCAAGAAGACATGGTTTGCTTAGAAACAGCCAAACCTAAAGACCTAGGATGAAAAGAAACAAAAAGCTGTAGATTCACAAAAAGATCAAGTTTTATACAAATAATATTTGAATTGTCTATGCAAATCCAAGGTGTGCAAAACATTCTCACTAGCAGATTATGGAGAAGGGAAAAAAGTGGGCAAACGAACAGACTGACATAACTCATTAAACACCTTGGGCATAAAAGAAGGATTAGTGCAAATGGATACACTGTCTTTATGGAAAACTAAAAAGCAAGGGACAGCCACAAGGTCTTGCACCTCAGAAAACCGTCTGGCAGAAGGGATGGCCAAAAGAAAAACAGTCTTTCAAGAACAATGCTGCAAGGAAGCTGAAGCATTAGGCTCAAAAGCAGCACAGCTCAATTTTTCTAAAACTAAATTAAGATCCCAGGAAGGAGGGACATGCTTCCTTGGAGGCCTAATGTGAAGGGTACCCTTAAAACACTGTTTGGCCTCAAATCTAGAGGCCAAAGGGGGAGTCAAAGGCAGACAAGCAGAAATAGCTGACAGGTGGGCCTCAACAGAAAAATATGCCGACCCAGCATTGAGCAATTAACACAAATACAAGAGAACCAAAGGAGCATCCACAGTAAGTGGATCCAGGTTATGAGAAAGACACTAGAGAGAAAATCTCTAACATTTCAACTAATAAGATCTTCTAGTAGTATGCTTCCTGGCCTTCTGTAGAACATGAGGCACGTCCTCAGAAAAAAGGTATCTGAAGTTGATCAAAACCCTATCACCCACAATGTCAGTTGAAGAGTGGACAGGTGGGGATGGATGAAATATACCTTGTCTTGTGTGAGTAGGTTCACTCTGTGAGGTAACTTGTGATAATTACCCTTGGCTAAATGCAGAGGACGAGGGAACCAATGCAGTCTGGGTCAAAAGGGAGTCACCAGCAAGATTTTAGGAGCATCTCTTTTTGTCCTGAACAGGACCTTTGGAATTAGTGAAAGGTAAGGGACAGCATAAAGAAACATCCCCTTCCAAGAAAAAAAGAGGACGTCCACCTTCCAGGCCAGAGGACATGGGACTCTTGTGCAAAATAGAGGAAGCTGTCTGCTCAGAGGACAGGCAAATAGATCTACTTGAGGAGTACCCCACTGGTGGACAATGTCCAGAAACGGATTCACTATACAATCTTGAAATACTGAAATGTTGAAAACCCATACACACGAAAACCCACAATCACGAATACTACAATTGCGACCATTCACATACACATACAAACCAGGACATAATCACACACACATACATCTACCTAACTAAACAAACATAACAACACACACAAACACACTTAACCTACCTATAAGCAGGGAGGCAAGCCCCCTGTACCTCCCACGTGGGGGGCTGTGACCCCCCCACCCCCCCCAATTATATATTCTAACTCCGAGGTCGCACTAAACACACAAACGCACAAAAAACACCACCGCACACAGTCACACACACTAAAATCCCTACCCATTATCCTCAAACACATCACAATTACCTGAAACCCCAGATAAATCCACAAACCGCACCACACGTCACGAACGTGACACCACAATAGCGGCAGATTCAACATTTGCGGATTCGGTATAGTGTAGTTTCAGTTAACTGCACTTTCCACTATTCGGTCTCGATGTACTGAATTACGACATTTCAGTACATTGAGATTGTCTAGTGTATCCCCAGAAACACATCCCTGTGAAGCATCCACTTGTGAGATTGTGTTACAGACCTGCTCAGAGAATCTGCCACTATATTCTGATCCAAGGGAATGTAAACTGCCTGAAGGGTCACCTGATATTGGATAGCTAGATCCCAAGCCTGAGGAGCTAATCTGAACATGAGATAAGACCTTGCCTGTGGTATTGTCTGTGAGAATTTTGAGGGGGCCCTGGAAGTAAAAGAGAATGAAAAGCCTGAAGAGCCAAAAGAAGAGCTCTCAGCTCTTTGACATTGATGAGGTCTTTCTTTCATCGAAGAGAAAAAAGGCCCTGCACTTTCAGATGACTGAAGGAGGTGCCCCATCCCACATCTGAGGCATCTGTGAAGAGTTCCTGAGAGGGGATTGGAGGGTGAAAAGGAAGCCCTGGGTTGAGGGACAACTGATGGATCCACCAGTGAAGTTCCAGCTTAAGGCATGGAAGAAGAAGGACTAGAAAATCTAAAGGGTGAGAATGTTAAAGCCAAACTGACTTTAGAAACCATTGAAGCTTTTTCATATGGAGCTTGGCCAGAGGAAGCATAGGGATGATGGAAGCCATGTGTCCCAGAGGCCTCAGAAATTCCCTGGCTGTAAATGTTTGAAACCAGAGGAAAAGGGGATTGAAAGAGAGCAATCAAAGTTAAAGCCTTGGAAAGAGGCAGGGATGCCAGCATTGGAACAGTCTGGAGCCTGCACCCCATAAAAACATGATCCTGAGAAGGAGTCAGGAATAATTTTTGGAAATTTCCAGTAAACCCCAGGCTTTGCAGGAGAGAAATAGTGAAGTATAGATGCTGAAGTAAAATTGCTGGAGGAAGCCAGAATGAGCAAGTCACCCAGTTAAGGAAAGACCTGTATCCCTCTCAACCTGCAGAAAGCAATCACAGGAGCAAGGCATTTGTTGAATACCCTTTGGGCAGTAGAGAGGCCAGAGGGCAAAGCAGAGAACTGAAAATGCCAGGAAGCAACAGAGATGTAAAGACTTCCTGAAAAAGGGATGAATGGGAATTTGTAGATAAGCATCCTTGAGATCCAAGGAAACTAGAAAAACGTGAAGAAGTAGGACAGGAAACAAGGTTTGAAGAGATAGCATCCAAAAGAAAGGGACCTTCAAAAAGGTGTTTAACCATGAAAGATCCAGAATGGGTCTCCAGTTGCCTTCTTTCCTGGGGACCAAGAACATTTTAGAGTAAAACTCCTTCCCCCTCTTAGGAGCTGGAACTTCTTGAATTGTTCCTTGAACCCAAAGGCCCTAAAGCACCGCTGGAAAAAAGGGCAGTTGTTCCTGAGGAGGTTGAGGAATGACCAAAAGGGGGGAAAGAGATGTCCAAATCATGTAATAACCCTAGTAAATTATGAAAAGAACCCAGGAGTCTTGGGTGACCTGTAACCAAATAGGAAGGGACAGGGCAAAATGCAGAGAAAGAGGAATGTGATTGAGAAGAACAGGGCAACTATAGTCAGACAGTACATGGTTTGTCAGGAAAAGGAGGCTTCTGAGTAGAAGGAATTTGGGTAGCCTTAGCAGAAAGAACCCTTCTACCATCCTTTTTACTGTTGGGGAGAGGGTAATACTGTGTCTCAACAAAGGCAGGCTTGTTGGGGTAATTTGTTTGAAATTTGGGAAATGGTAAGACAAAAATATACTTCAAATCCTGTAAGGCCTTACTCTTTTCTTGTTGGGACTTAAACAACTCTGCATCAGCAGAACCAAACAAATGGTTATTACCCCAGAGGAGCACCCATCAGTTTGCATAATATCATCAGGCAAAGGCCGAAGTCTGAGCCAGGAATACATCCTCAAAATATACCTGAATGCAGCAGCTGTAGATGAAGCATCAGGTGCATCATAGCTGCATTTAATGGAATGGCGAGAAACATGGGAAGGCATCCCTAGTAAGGAAAGAGCAGAGGCCTTCCCCTCAGATTCAGGAAGATCTGAATTGGCCTGAGCAGCCTGAGAGAGAAGAGCCAAAACATATCTGGTCATGTATGTTTGATAGTTCACAGTTCTAAAGGTTAGGATAGCAGAAGTATACACTTTGTTACTTAGCCTCTCCATGGTTCTGCTGTCCTTGTCAGAAGGAAGCAATTTTGTAGAAGAACATTGACCACAAAGGTCGACAATGCAAATATCAACAAGCAACTGTGCATAAAGATGCAACCCCCCCACCCCATATCCCCTACTAATTGTATAACTCTGAGATCTCATAATCCCCAGAGAAAGGGAATATTCCCCTACCCAGGGATTGTCAGTTTAGTGCACCTGCTCACCATCTGCATATGTTGACCACCTAGAAATTTGCTCTTTCCCAACTGTAGTGTGATCTCAGAGTTAGTATATATAATTAGCAGGGAGTGCAACCGTGTGTGTGCACAGGGGCTTTCAATCTGCAAAGAGATTTTTTTCCTAATATTTTTAATTTTGAACATTATATGTTCAATTATTAGTGGCTCAACTTTATCACATTTTACACACACACATATATTTATATATATTCAGTACATATTACAATGCGAGAACACAGAAATGCATGAATGTTTATGTTGAAGAAACCATAGGGGCATGAGAATGTTTTATTTTACAAAGACAATCTCTAATTCAACTTACAAGCTAACTAATAGGTTCATAGGTGTGTACTAGGCTAATGGCTCTGGGGCCTTTACAAGCCTAGCTCATAGAAGTGCCCTGGCATTGTGCTCCCCATCATTAGTTCTCAGTGCCTCCATCAAGTACAGCCACTGGAGTGATCCCCGGGGTGAACTTTCTATTTCCCATCCACTCATCAAGATTTCTCTTGAAGAGGGCTAGTGAGGTGCTCTGCTTGACATGTATGGGAAGTCTGTTCCATAGCATGGGCAGTCTCTGGGTTATGAACCTGTCCCTCCAGCATCTTCTATTGATTGTGGTAATGAGGTTGAGGTCTCTGGAGCGTGTGGTGTGGAGGGATTGGGATTTCTTTAGATGGAGCATTTCTAATATAGCTGGGTCAGACATGGCTTTGTAAGTCAAGCAGAGATCACCTCTTAGTAGATGATATGAGAAAGAGAATAGCTGGAGCTTTTTTAATCTGTCCATGTAGAACATGTGTTTAAGGCATGAAATCCTCTTTGTGAGATACTTTTGTGGCCTCTACAGATGTTGCAGGTGTCTAGTGAGGTAAATGCCAAATGTGGCATTATACTGTATGATTGGTCTAATGATTGAAGTGTAGAGAAAAATGATGACCTATTTCTTCCTGGATGCAAAACCCTTGGTAATAGGATGTGCCACATAGAAGGACTTTCTGACCACAGTGGCAATGCGGTGGTCAAAGGAGAAGTTGCTATCAACCCGTGCCCCCAGAGCTCTTATACCACCTTCAGTGGGCTCCCATCAATGTGGTAATTAGTTGGAACTGAGTTTTTCCCAAAGGGGATGACGACAATTTTTTTGGCATTAATCTTAAGGCCATGGTTTTGACACCAGTCATTAGTCTCAGTGAGGCCTTTCTGTAGGATGTCTGCATCACTTTGTGAGTTAATAATGGCTCCCAGCTTGCAGTCATGCGAATGTGGTCAGCCAGAGTCCCTCCATGTTGGCCTGGACATCTGAGAAGTAGATGCCAAAGAGGAGAGGACCCAGTACTGATCCCTGTGGGACTCCACCCGTGACTGCTCAGCAGTCTGATTTGGAGTCCACTACTTTCACACTGTATGTTCTATCTGTGAGCAAATTTGCAAACCAACTAATAATATAGGGGTTGATGCCTAGTTTGGTGAGTTTATCAATAATTCCTGAGTGAAGAATGGCATCAAAGGCCTTGGCCAGATCAAGGTAGGCTGTATGAACTGCCTTACCTTCATCCACCACTCTGGTGACTGACTCAAAGAAGTCAACCAGGTTGAGCAGGCATAATCTACCTTTCACAAAATCAAATTGTGTGGGATCTAGAGTTTAGAGATTCCCTATATCCTTGTTAATTAGGTCCACAATGATGATGCTCTCCATAGCCTTACATATCAGACTCATCAAGCTAATGGGGCGATAATTTCCAGGGTCTGTAGTCACTCTTCCTTTATGGAGAGGGATGACTGTAGCAGTGTGCCATTCGGTAGGGACAAAGCCTGAGCTTAGGCTGTAAGTAAACAGAGCACACAGATATGGGGCCAGTTCACTTTGTAATTCATGTAGAACAAAGCCAGAGATATTGTCAGGTCCCATGGAAGCTGTATTCTTGGCCTTAGACAATGCAGCTTTAACCTGTGCTACAGTAATGCAGGGTGCCTGGCATTCTTCTGGTACTGAGACTGGTCCTTTGTTGTGTGTGTGTGTGTGTGTGGGGGGGGGGTGGGTGGGGTAAAATTGGCACTGAATCTGTCAGCCAGTATGTTGGCAATATCTGTTGGCTCAGTATAGGTGGTACCGTTGTGCAGTAACTCAGAGCAAATCTGGGTATTGCCATGGAGATTCTTGATAAGGCTTTGTGGTTATGACTGACCTGATGAGGTGAAAAAATTGATCATGGATTTGAAAAAGGCTTGGGTCTGTTTAAAAGCTTCTTATATCTTAAGTTATTTCCTTTTTATGTGTGCATTAGAGCTACATCTGAATTTTTATAGGATGAGATTAGTTTGTTAGCACAGAGTGTTATGCTTTGCATCAAGAAGGCAAACAGAAAATGTAGTTACAGAGGTGAAAGTTTGGGAAAAGAAATAAGAATAACATTTTATGAAAAATAAGGTAATACCAATTATAAAGCAGAGAGCAATAAAGCAAAAATAAGTCCAGAAGACTAAATGGAATGAGAACGTATTCTGGCTGTAGCACTTAACTTTCTTGCTAGGCAGTTTTATGATGAGTTTATCTGGTTTGTTAAATATTTGTGTTGTGATGTTGCCTTGGAAAAACTGAGCTGTAGTGTTATATAAATGAGCTGTTCTGTTAAAGGCTTTCCAGTATAATATGCTTACATATGTGCCTCTGACTACCTAGTGGCATATATTTCTGTCTCAAGATTCCCTTAACACTCATCTGCTCAACAAACTCGCAAGTAAGGACTGCTGACTGGATGGCCCTCACAGAACAAGTAGCTCCTTGCATTTCAGTGCTGCTGCCACCTGCTGGTAAACCCAGTTCTTTACAAGAAACATTTTTAACGCCAACGTACCTTCATTTTCCTTACTTAAAATGTCTTCATTCTGCTTCATTGCTAGTACAACATAATGTTTTATATTTGATTTCTAAGCTTCTGTTGAAGAACTGACTGCTACACTGTTAAAGGAGTACTACAAAATACTTCACTTTGAAGTATTTATTATAGTATGTTCTGCAGCAGGGTTTATAATTTTCTAAATATTTTCTATTATTGCTGAAATGTATCACTTTACATAATATTTCCATAATTTGTGAAAGACACATTGCCTGTGAATCCTGAATGATACCTTAGTTGAGCTAAAAGTTAAAGACTCAATCAGCATAAATGGGAGTGGTGGTGAGGGTTACTGACCTGTGACTTCTTTAGCCGTAAACTTCTTGTTGTAGTACCTTGAATATAAAGACTGCCTCAGGCTGTCAGATATACAGCAATGGCAAAAGAGGAACAAAGGCTAGATTTGTTTTCTGTGGCTTTGGGCTGTATCGATGAGATGGTGCAGATGAATCATTATATAAAAATTGTAGTTTTTTTTACTCTGAGTTTAAGCTCAGTATCTTTTGGATGGTAAATGTTTATAACAGCTCTGAGATTTCATACAATTTGCCTCACCAGCCACTTCCACATATGTTTGCATACCACAACAGTTTAATACTTTGAGCACTTAATGTAGATTCCATACCATGCAAATAACAGCATAAAAACAAGGCTTAGTAATGATCCCCTTTGAGGCTCTATGACCTGAGTTTACTATGCTGTCTGCATTATGAAGGATGCAGTGGTATGTTATAGACAGCAAATGTGAAGTTTGCTTTGCCTGAAAAATTCAACATTAAATATGCATATGCTGAGTTAGTTAGCATTTAGTATGTCCAAGACACTGCTTCAGAGTATGAGGACTAGGTGTTTCTGTTTGGCTATCTTACTGCTCACTGATTATAGATCTCTAGATTGAATAACATATATACATATTTACTTTCTTTTATATTTCATACGTTTGTAGTCTGTGCTCTTCAAAGCTAAGTGCACCCATTCTGAGTGTTTTGCCTGATAGATATTAGTGTGCAGACACTTGATTCTGTCAGTGTGCTGTGGGGTCTAGTCTCACTTTGTGGTGTTCGTAAGATGCATGTATTTTGGCCTTGCCAGCACTTCCTATGTAAGAACCTGCTGTAGTGCCCCTTCAGTGTGATGTGAGCTTGTAGATGCACTGGACAGAATGTCGACATTTACTGCAGAATCAGTCTCTGTCATTCATTCCTCCTTCAGGATCTAACATGTTTAAAAAAATGCTATGAAAAAGCAAACTCAGTATTCAACAATTTTGCTTAACTCACTAAAAGATATCAGTGGAAGATAGTGAGGCTGACATACAGTCCAGCCTGTTAGTTCAAAGCAGGAAAAATATGTCAGAGAAATATGATTTCACCAAGGGGTTTCACTCAACATGAAACACCAATATGGATTCACTGTCATTATAAAGATAATAAATGTATTACAAGCTGCTAATATTTATGGTTGCAAAGCCGTACAATACCATCAATAAACAATCTGGCATAAAACTGGGACATGCTGTACTAGATGCTGTAAGATGATGGACAGGAATTATAATTCTTTTTTTATGTTTCAAGTATCCCATATGTGTGTTTTCTGTGTTTTAGTATATAGATAGATAAATAGATAGATATACCTACCTATATATATGGGTGCTAGTAAGGTTGACAGTTGTCTAGTCACCTGCATATGGTCGACTAGGAAGTTGACTGACAGGTGTGCAAGATCACATAAATTCAGGGGTTAGTAAATTTGCCCTTACCCCATGTTTGTGTAATCTTGGGGTTAGTATATAATTAGTAGGTATGTGGTAGGTGCATGTACTGAGGCTGTTTCTCAGTGCATGTGAAGTGACGTGTCGACTTCTGTGTCTTCGATCATATGTGGTTGATACTCTGTCAGTTGACTTTGAGTTTTATTTTATATATCTATATCTATATATCTCTCTCTCTCTTTCTATATATATATATATATATATATATATATATATATATATATATATATATATATTTTTTTTCATATATCAACTCTAGCATTTTCTTTTGTTTCTCAGGTGTACTTCACAACATCCACTTACCTTTAGATAGTATTTCCTAATAAAATCAGTTAAAATCTCAAAATCACAGTTGCGTTTCAATTTAAAATAACTTTACCATCTACTGCTGTTTCCAAAATACAAATTCTTTGCTGTTTCAGCCATTTATTGCATCCTCACTGTTTACTTGTGGCAGCATCTTCAGATTTATTTCTAGCTATGAAATAGCCAGTGTGATCAGTGATGAACTTATGAAAATGACCGGGGCTGCCATAAAACAATGGATGGATTTTTCCAGTCATATCATTTCCAGTTTCCACAAGAAGAGAAACAAGAAGTTTTGTAATGAACTTGTATTAAGATGCACGGCAAACTGTGAATATTCCCTTTTACTGAAATGGGCTGCTCTTACTCTGGTCTGTATTTGAAGTTGTCAGTGTCTGTTAAAGGATGTCAGGAGTCACTATTAAAAACTGAAAACAGTGTGAAGTAGGGAAAGAACGGAGGAATTCTATAACACTTGGGGGACCTAAGCACCTTTTCAGCTTTGCAGTATCAACCTTAATTTGAAACAATCAGTGTACAACTTGTGAGTAGGGTTAGGTTAAGAGGTAACCAGCTGTAAATAATGTGAGGGCCTTATTATGCTGTCTCATGCAAAGTATCTTTTAAAGAAACTTATGATCAAAGACCAGGTATTTGATTTACTGACAAGTACAATGTTAGATGTGGCAATTAATCACAGAACCGACTAGCCAAAAAAGACAGATGGCTACTCCAAGTTTACATCTCCACAGATTGGATTTAGAGCTTGTAAAAATTTTGTTGTGGTCTATAACAGTGTTCACTCACTTTTATGTGTGCCACAGATGTCCAGCTTGCTCTTCGTCTTTATAAGTCTCCTACTGGAATGAAAATTTATTTTTAAGCAAATCTTTAAAATGAAATTCTAGTGCAGTTTTGTTACACTTCAGACTTCATCTTCCTATCACTGCATACATTAACAACTCTGTTGTTTTTTCTTGAAGACACAAGGTTTCTGTGAACCCCTTATCTTTGTCTGCAATACAGTGTCTCTGTCTCACAGATCTAAGGTTTGGAGTTCAATCTTCACCTTTAATCACTATCTAAGTGGCATTTTGCATGTACTCCCAACATCTGTCTGGTTATCTCCAGGCACTCAAGTCTCCTCCCACTTCTGTAGAACATGCTGGTTGATTGGCTAAACATGTTGCATTTGCTCTTGCCCTTGTGGCTTGGGTTGTGGCTTAAATTAGAGAAGGACTGATTATTAGAGAATTAAACAGTGTATCACCCACTGTTGCCGGCTGTTCAAAGTTCCTCTAATATTTAACCCCCATAATAAGTCACAAAACTTAAAAAAAAAATTAGCACAAATAAGCCAGGATCAAAGGTTAAGTGGTGCTAGATCTTATCCCTAGCTAGCTGTATCATAGAGAGGTAGAAGGCCCTGACTAGGTTGCAAGTGACCTGAGTTTTAGCAGTGGCTCTCATGTCTATAGGAGCTGACCGCAGAGTATGAGAGTGAGCGGCTGGCACTGGCTCACTCATTCCTATGGTGTGGCTTTGGCTCTCTGAATGGGTGACACCTAGCAGAAGTACTAGGTTCTCAGCTAGTGGATTTCCAAGCTGCTCCAAGCCTACTCTGTCACAGGGCATTCTCACTATGCAACTTTGGTGAAATTGGTGTCCGGAGGTATGCTTGCCAAGGAAAAATAATAAGCCACAACCCCCCAGGACCAGTAAGCTGGGCTGCTCCTTACTATATGACTCTTGCTGGGGAATGGAGGGCTAATAGTGAATCCCAGGCAGGAACAAATGGACCATAAGCTTCTTGCCTAGCCCATAAATACCTGGCTCTAGTTTCAGTAGAACCAGTAACCAAATTGGATGTAGGATAATTAGGTAAGGGAGGGAAGGAAAAAATGCAGTCCTTTACAATAATCCCAAAACTGTGTGTGTGTGTGTGTGTGTGTGTGTGTGTGTGTGTGTGTGTGTGTGTGTGTGTGTGTGTGTCTGTGTGTCAAGGGTTGGTTAGATAGAAAACAACAGCTCACAGCTGGTTGTGTGACTGTTTTCACACCTGCATTTCAATGATGTTGCTGCCTTGCTGAAGTATTGCACTTCTGCCAGAGATGGAGCAGGGTTTTGTCACAGTTACTGGAAATTCATGCTGAAAAACCTTGATCAGTGAAGGGTTTTGAGTAAGAGCACAACTTGGCTATCATACTATTTTATATACTGTTAGCATTTTCTTCTCAAACACAGAGTAAGCAAAATATTGAAATGATTGTCTATGTTGTCATTGGGAAGTCAGAAACTTGTGGAAGTGTTTACTTACTATAGATTCCAAAGTCCCACCAGGATTTGAAATTTAGGATTAATGAAAGTGGCTGAAACTTACACACTTTTGTCCTGAATAAACAAGCCATCTTAAATCTAGAGAACTACAGAGAGTTCTATACCATGGGGATGGGAGTGTGAGGGATTGGGGTTATATGGGAATATTTCAGAAGTTAAACTCTGTCCAGGTTTGGAGAGAAATGTAAACCTTTTATGTGTGGAAACACAGATCTTTAGGGTGATTACAACAGTACAAAAATAAGAGTCAGTTCACCAACACATCTTCAGAACTAGGAGGTTTTGTCTTTGCTAGACCAGAGATATGCAATATTAATGCAAAAATCTAGATCTTGCAGTAGCTTTCATTATGCAAACCTTTTCAAAATATCTGTCACAAGAGACCATCATTTAAGGAGTAGAAAGTGAGAAGTTGTAGGGTATTGCATAACAAAATATATTTTAGGATTAAATTAAAAGACCAAGATGCAAACTGATATGTTCAGAATTACCTCAAATGCAAAGTTATTTCAGGTTAAAATGCATCAGACAAAGAAAAAAGGTTCAATAACTGAAGACGGCATAGTGTTATTAAGCCTTTATATATAATGACCTCTTTAACTTGAAGTCCAAGGCACTTTTTACAGTGAACAGATTGAAGCCATTGTTTTAATTAGGCCTGTTTCTATACACAGTCCTCATCAGGACAAGTATAATATCAACATGTGGACCTTGGTATACTGATTCTGTGATGGCTGTCTTCTCTCCCACTTGTAATGTGGTTGCACTGCCTCATAAAACTAGTCAAAATTCATACATGCATGGTGTGTGTGTGTGTGTGTGTATACACGCGTGTGTGTGTGTGCAGACTTACACATTCATATAAATATATGTGTGTGTGTGTGTGTGAGTGTGCAGACTTACACATTCATATAAATGTATGTGTGCGCATACCTCTCAACTTTCCCTGATTTTCAGGGATGTCCCTAATTTTGACTCAAATTTTAGCTCTGTCCCTCTTAATCCCTCTTAACACTGGTGCCGTTTGGACAAATGATGGTGAATTATACTTAATAAATAATGACAATAATTAAGAGATGAATACTTGTTTTAGTTAAGGAAATTTATATTAATTCATATGCTCTGATTCTGTTAATGGCTCAAGTTAATAGAACTAATATTTTAAAAGTGTCCCTGATCATCCCTTATTTTTTCGGGATTTGTCCCTGATTCTGTTATTTGTCCCTGATTGGTTGAGAGCTATGTGTGTGCAGGCTTACACATTCATATAAATATATGTGTGTGTGTGTGTGTGTCCTTTTATTTCTTAGGACAAGATTTTATTGAAGGTAAGTTCTGCAGCATTTTGTCAACCTGTATTAGTTTGAATGATGCCTTGTTGGTGGTCAAAACTGTATGTTCAACAAGGTATATTTGTTATAAGCTAACTGTGATAATACAGATATTAGGGTTGCAAAAGCCATCCTTTAAACCTACATAAAATTATTCTTGTTAAATTAAATTACATCACTGATAATCTATTAATAATTCTTATTCTAATTCTTACTAAAAAGAAGCAAGTTAAGATATATCAGGGAGAGCCAACATTCCTGGGCAACCCTTAAAATTGACAAAAATCGACTTGAGTTTCTCTCTCTCCATCCTTAGGATATTCCTTGGGTTACTGCTTTATCAGAGCAGATGAAGGACATTATCCTGAAAATGGATATACTCAGAGATGGCTGACATAGCAATGCACTACAGAGGTAGAAAAGGAGATAACCTCAAAACAATAAGTGAACAGGGGTGTATGCATGTAAGACTGTGACCATTTTTTTAAAATCTGTTACCCCACCTGATGACTCTGTACCCCTACACCGTTCTGGGGAGACAATCAAAAGACAGTGGTAGACAGTCCACAGTACATTTACTGACTGGATGGATTTTAAAGTCATTGTTTTTTTCTTTTATCAGTAACCACTGTAAAAACACTGCTAACAAATCACCCTATGCAGAAGCCTACGATTTAAGTTGTGGCAGTTACATATGTCTGTAAGAACTGTATTCAGAAACAGGCACTTATAACCATGCGACCATCCTGAGCCGCCAAGATCACTGCCACAAAGGTTAATCAAAATGCTATAATATTCCATAGAATAGATAGAGCAATATATTTTTACTTAAAATAAAATGGACATATTTTCTAATGCTTTTTATCATAAAAAAACAAGCAGTATCATAGGCAAGATGCAAATTATATGATTAGAAATATATATAACTATATTATATAGCTATATATATCTACATATACATGAGTCTATATAAAAGCTTGTGCACTTTCACAGAGGTTAAGAAATATTCCATAATCTTTGTCATTACATTTTCAATGTGGAATACATTTTGTTCAGTCTGTTGCTGAGTTTTACATGGCAGTTTTTTTTTTCTACCAAAAGCTTTTCTAATAGATAAAACATTTCAGCAAAGAATGACATGGAGAAGGGTAGAAAGGTGCACATAATCCTAAACAAGCTAATCATTTTATTTTATAAAGCTAGAAAAAAATTCTATTTTTTGTCACAGCAGTTCTTGTTTCCTGTTCGTTTTATAGCAGGCACCAGACCTTTCGTTAAGATGAATATCTTCCAAACGTGTCAGCTGTCAAGGATGGCTGTTCTCCTGTCGACCTGTTCTTTATCTCCTTTGGGATTATCGTGTGTCTTTACAATTTACTTTTGTGCTTTTACAAAGAAGTGTGGTGCCAACATTGATTCTTCAAACATTTTTTCCGTTAGACAGATCTTATGTCCCACAAAAATGCTGCTACTTTAGAAGGATATAGGGGGATCAAGGGTACTGAAAAGGTGGACCAGTTCTCATTGTTCAAGTTTTTGTACAATTTCATACTTGGAGCTCAGCTTCAATGTGGTCAGAGCCCCAGTCCCAGAACCCATAGAGAATAATACTTACTTTGGGTTTACTGTGATAAAGTAAGTGTGAATCAGTCCCAGTAAAAAGACCTCCAGTGTTTATATGCTTGACTTAATAATAAATATAACATGCCAAGAAATGTAGGAGATGGGGGAGCTGCTGAGAGGTACTGTTAGCTTCTTTGTGTTCAGTCTTTCTGATCATGGATACTGACTGAAATAGAGAACTACAAAACAAGGACACATATAGTATTTAATACTAGCTGATCATTTCTAGAGCTCTCTACCAGACCACTTAAGCAAAGTGAGGGGCTGTGCCAGCCCTAGGTGCAGCAGCGATTTAGGACCAGCTTCTATTTCTTCAAGGAGGTGATGCCACAATGAAGCAGAAGCAGCTGTGACTCTATTTCCAACAATGAGCTTACCTGGCTTTGTTACAAAACCACAGTTCACTCACATGTCTGTAGAAAGCTACGTCTCAAATGTGAATGCCATCTTATTCTGCACCAGCCCCTTCTAATGACTGAAAGGGTGCTTCAGAACAACAGCCTAAAATATCACAGATGTTTGTGAATAGGCAGGCAATGTATGCTTGAATGTGTAGTAATAGTGTGTGTGTGTGTGTGTGTGTGTGTGTGTGTGTGTGTGTGTGTGTGTGTGTGTGCGCGAGCTAGAGCGTGCATGTGTGTGTGTGTGTGTGCATGCTTGTGTGTGAGTGTGTGTGCGTGTGTGTGTGTGTGTGTGTGTGTGTGTGTGTGTGTGTGTGTGTGTGTGTGTCTGGGAACATGCATGCAGATGTGTATGTATTTGGAGGGGAATTGATACTTCTTTATATTGAGCTAAAGAAAAAAATGCTTTATAGCCTGCTTGCAAACCATCACATGTGCTGCAGGTTTTTTTTGAACTAAAGACCTGAGAGTAAAGTAAAAAATAAAAAAATACTGAATCCACCACCATTGGGATACCAAGATACCATCCCAGTATCCAGAATTCTCAAGAGGTTGATAAAATTTGTAAAAAAAAGTTTGTTTTTTGTCTGTATCTTTTTGCTTCCATTTAACATGCCTGTGGCTAATCATAGCTTCAGTTATTGACACTGGTTCCCTAAATAAGCAATGAATTTTGAACAGTGACCACTGATTCTGACCATTGAGTATCACTGACTGCTGACCAGTGTCTGCAGATACTGATCATTAATCACAGGTCACAGACTGTACTGATCAATGGCCACTGAAATTGATTACTGTTAACCATTTTCTGGCCTATGACTGTTAATATTGACCAAAAGTTTACTAACTACTGACCACTAACTGTTGAAAACTGATTGTTATCCATTTCTTCTTCAAGAGTTAGCAAGATCTCTGGTGTTACTCTGTTAAGTATGATGTACACCTGTAGCCGAACACTTTCAGTCATGCCTTACTTGGCATTTAATAGGACCATAATGATCTAGGAGTCAAACACAGGAAGAAGCATTGACATAGCCTAGCAGCTGCTTGAACTAGTGTACGGAGTAGGGAGGGAGGTGGGGCTAACCTGGACCGAACTATCTGAAAGTGGGCTTCCCACCCCAATGCTTACACCTCGTGTTTCCACTATGGCTGTTATGAGTTGCTGTTGCTGCTGCCGGAGTGTTTCTGCTATAAGTCCTGGTAGCGTATTGAAACTGAAGGTCAGCTGTTCAAGCTTGGATTCTAGGCTGACAATTTGTTTCTCCAGGTCTTCACTCCTGTCATTCAGCTCTGTAATCAGGTCATACATGACATTCTGCATCTGGAAAGCAAAAGACAAAGAGACATAGGATGAAGTCACACACATAAAGTCACCAATTCATATTCTATTAAAGGTTAACTTGCAGACTTATCAGAATATTAATAAAATAATAAAATAAAGGAAAAAAAAGACCAAAATCAATTTTACAGAAGGGAAGATATGAAGATTCATCCTCCTTTTCTCCTACTAAAACCTAAGTTCCAGTTGCTTGATGTAGTTTGTTAGCATATGCACATCTTTCCCCAAATTATGTAGCATTCAGATGTGTGAAAACTGTACTTGTGTTTTACTCTACTACTGTTTCTCCAATATGGCAAAGATAATGGGCAGGATTCACGAATCCTCCGTGTAAGACTTAATAAGTCTTACACGGAGGCTGCAGTTGAACAGTATGATATCAGTGATCCATGAATATTCATGAGGGCACGTTGACTCGTCAGTAACTCTTACACAGACTGAGTATGAAAGCAGGGGCGTGTCCGACTGCTGAGCAGTCTAAATGGTCACGCCCCTGCAAGTTGTTGCAAAGCACAATATCAGCACACAAGAGCAAGGTCGCTCAAATGTACTTGCACCCAACAGCACACTCCCTGACACTGGAAACCCCAATCAAAGTTATAAAACGTAACATATTAATTTTTTATTTTTAATCCACGATATAGCTGCCTGCATACCTCTCAACCTCTTAGAATAAGAAATCTGGACAAAGCCATTAAAAAACTGGTACAAATAGGGACATGTTTTAAATATTGCTCTTACAAATTAGAAAGTTGATAGAATAACAGGTTATGCATTAGTATGCATGTTCTGTATGATATGAAGTCTAAAACTCAAATGTCTGTCATTATTTTCTAACTTCAATCTTTAATAATTTGCCAGAAAGCCACAATTTTATGAAAAATGGACCCAAAATATAAGGCAAAAATTTGGACATTCTGCAAAAATCTGTACAGTTGATAGGTATGGCTGCCCGTATTTGCGCGTGTGTGTGCGGGTGTGCCCATTGCCTAACCACAGTTAGCAATTGTGACAGCGAATAGCATATAAGAACTAATTATTCAAATTCTGCCAAGTAACAGTAGTGTAATGGTAGAGCGTTAGCCCAAAGAGTAGGCATTCAAGGTTTGAGTCCCATCACTACCTTTCTTATTTTTTTTATGTTCCAAATCAGTATATGAAATAATACCTGACATATATGATTAAAATATTATAAAAAGCAGTGAAATGGCCAATTTATTATTGAAGAAAATATATATTTTAAAGGCTCCAGATTTAAGCAGTGCTTTACCCAGCTAAATAGGGTTGCCCAAAGTTTAGCAGTGCTTTATCCAGTGCAATGTGTATGTGCGGACGTGCGAGCCGCGCCAACCAGGGCACTGTAGGGAAACATATCCTATACAAGGGTATCATACAGACAGATGCCTGTCATCTGATACATGCTGTATAGCAGTAAGAAGACTATGGCATAGTCATCCACATGTACTATACTTACTATCCCATCAGTACCACATAGGTGGTAGCCCTCAACATGTATTGAGTACCAATGTGTACATACAGCCTCATGTTATGTCATGTGTCCCTTGGTATCCACATATCCATAGGTATTGTGGAGTTCCAAGGTGTGTCACATGAGACATTAGAGGCCTGGATGCATATCCACAAGGCGGTTGTACACCTATAAAGACTGTCTATTATTGTCAGTCGTTGTTGTGTATGAACATGTCTGACATATACCCCAGGCATATACCCTCATTCACACTACTGTTAAGTAACTGTCATGGGTGTGTGTGGCACAGATGACCCTGGCCACGGATCATGACAGTGGATGGCCCTGTCACATACATACATATGTGACCTACGATCTGAGAAACAGCGGCACAACCTGTCAATGGCAACAAATGTATTCATGTAGTATGCAGGCTTCACACCTATGTACTGATTAAGGGAACATGTACACATATATATTTGCCACACAGATACCTGATGTGTGCAATGCACTTACTGTTGTAATCATAATATGTCATAACATAGTAAAAGAAAAACCCACACCGCTTTGCCCAAGAGTGACACACAGAGTCAGTACTTACAGGATTCAAACCCCTGCCTAAGTATGTTATGACACTAGAGAGAGACGCATTAGCACAGCGTGCTATTTACTGGGTGGTTGCCTTCTCCATCTGTATTTCTAGGGTGGTGACATCATCAGTCTTTCCAAAGAGGAATATACATCTTTAGTGTGTTTTCCCAGTCTTCAAAAAGGCCACTCCTTTCAAACAGAATTGCACACACACAGTCAGCACTTACAGGATTCAAACCCCTACCTACATATGTTATACTACTACAGAGACATGCATTAACACGGCATGTTATATGCTTTACTGGGCATTTGTCTACACCTGCTATACTTGTAGGATGCTGACATCACCAGACTTTCCAAAGAAGAATGTAGCTCCTTCATTGTGTCTACAGTCTACAAAAAGGCCACTCCTCTCAAAGGATGTGACACACATACACACACACACACAGCATTTGCAGGTTTCAAACCCCTACCTAACTATGTTATGAAACTAGTAACACAAACTTGTAGGAAAAACCACCTTTAATAACAAAGCAAAGCTTTCGGGCAGAACCCTTCTTCAATACTAATACAATCAAGTCTGCATACTAGAAGCTTATATACAGGTCTAAAAGTCACATGATTAGCAGCCAAGAATCATGTGATGAGAAAGTCTTAAAGTGCAAACAACATAATAAAACTTTTAAAAAATCAATTAATAATATTACGTAATCCAGTTAAAACTGGTTTTAAACTGACTTTGCTGTTAATTCCTGGATGTGAATCAGCAGCTAGTCTTAAAATCCATTCAAATTCCTTAGTCTCAAGGCGATTATTCAAATCTCCACCTCTGGCACTAGGACAATTAAAATCAATAACTCTAAACTGAAAAGAATGTTCAGAGCCATGAATATTGATATGCTTATATAGTGCATTATTTTCACAACACCGTCTGATTTCTGAATTATGATCAATAACACGATCTTTCAGCTTACGAATAGTTTTTCCTACATAGAACGAGGTGCAGGATTTACATGTAGCCAAATAGATAACACCTGAAGTGTTACAAGTAGCTGAAATTTTAAAATTGAATACTTGACCAGTGCTAGGGTGTGTGAAAATGTCACTACCATTACCAAACATCTGTGCACAGGCAATACAGTTAAAACATTGAAAAGTCA
The DNA here is from genome assembly GCF_019279795.1 of Protopterus annectens. NCBI lineage: Eukaryota > Metazoa > Chordata > Ceratodontiformes > Protopteridae > Protopterus > Protopterus annectens. The sequence continues at coordinate 647,108,003 of NC_056741.1, forward strand.
TAGGCTTAGGTTTATAAAAATCTTTATAAGACAATAAGCTTTTGATAGTCTTCATATTTCTATAAGAGATGCATGGCTTATCACCTACAATAGCTTTCATTTCATCTGAAGCTAATAAAATTATCCAATTTCTTGAGATAATTTGTTTAACCAGGTGACTTCTTCTATTAAAAGTAATCATATATCTAACTGAAGTCATCTCTTTATTGCTGTTATTATTTTTCTGGGATGTAGTTAATGAAATATCCTGCCCTTGATTAAAGCTGATAGGTTTCAAATAAGTCTTCTTAGCCTCTAAAATATCAATTCTTGACTTATTAAGTAGGTGGGCATCATAGCCACTTGAGGTAAATTCCATGATCAAATCATCCAGTTGTAACTTGAATACATCATCATCTGTGTTGAGCCTACTTGTCCTAATAAATTGTGATTTTACCACACTTCTGAAAATATGTGGAGCGTGCATACTACTGTAATGTAAATATTTACAACAGCTAACTTCCTTCTTATATACAGAAGTATTAAGAATTCCATCATTCAGCTGGATTTTTAAATCTAAGTAACACATAGTATTTTCAGAAACTTGCATTTTAAATTTCAAATAATCAGTTGTGGAGTTCAAATAGTCAACAAAAACATCCAGATCATGAAGTGTACCATTCCAAACAATTAAACAGTCATCAACAAATCTTTGATAAAAACTAATATAGGTAGAAAGATTCCTATTACTATACTATACAGATGTTTATGTTCCCATTGGTAAAGGACTAGGTTAGCGTATGTGTTAGCCACTGAGGTACCCATAGCTATTCCTGTTAACTGTAAATATAAAGTTTCGTTAAACATAAAAATATTATTTTTCAAAACAACATCCATAAGACAGCAAATGTTGTCAATGGATTTGAAATCAGGGTTAGGTTGTGCTATTAAAAATTCCCTCAGAAGCTGAAGTCCGGCATCATTAGGAATGACGGTAAATAAGGATACAATATCCAAGCTAACTAAATAATGTCTTTTAGTTTTTATATCAGGCTCATTTCTAGTATACCATTGCTGTAACTTAGTTAACAAATCATGTGTATCTTTCAGGATGGTATTCCAATTAAGTAAATGTGGTTGTAACTGTTTGTGCAAGTAAACTGAAACGGGTTCTGTAATCCAACCTCCACCTGAGACGATAGGTCTTATTGGTGGGTTATCCGTAGACTTATGTATTTTTGGGATACCATACAAATGAGGTATCAAAGGACAAGGTACAGTTAGAAAATGAAACAAATCAAGGTCGATGTCACCATTAAGCTGAAGTTCAAATATTACCATGTTGACATAACTCACACATTTCTTTACATCTGCATGTGTAACTATTTTAAATGCATTCTCATCATTCAAAAGTAGAGAAACAGCTGAAAAATATTTGTCTCGGTCCATAATAACAGGCATACCACCTTTGTCCACTTGCTTTATTACAATGTCATTATTATTTTGTAGACTTTTTAATGCTTCATACTCTGCAAAAGTCAGATTAAAGTTCTTATTCCTCATGGGCCGTAGGTATAGTTCTCTTATTTGTAGTTCACACACATCATGAAATGCATTCAATATGGGTGCATTAAGTGGAATAAAAGTACTTTGTCATTTTAGACTGTCTCCCATTGAGTTAGATTTACCAAACATTAGTTTTAAACTCAAGTTACGAACAAACAACTTTAAATCAGTTAAAGCAGACACAACATTATCACTACAGGATGGTATAAATTTAAATCCTTTGTCTAAAAGAGAGAGATGAGCAGGATTTAACTCAAAAGATGATAAATTTAATGTCACAACTACTTGCGACTTACTTTGTTGAGTCCTAAAGGGCTCTCATTTTTACGTTTGTTTGCTATGGTTGCCTGTGTTGCATACGACCTTGCAGGTGAACCTCTAGACCTGGGTGATCTATTCACGACGGTTTCAGCGTGCTCCAGTTGGAATTGTTTATTAGTTAAATTTAAAGTTAGTTGTTGTGTCTTTTTGATAGCCATAGCGTTCGTATTCACATTCAGGTTGCCATCACGCTTGTTCTTACTTCCTATAGGCGCATGCGCTTTGGGATGAGGAACATGATACCAAAAGGCCAGGCTCATTCGTAACTGGTGCAGGGGGAGTTTCAGATGTCAAGGGTGTAGAAGGTGGATTATTATTTAAAGAAATGTTGTCAAAAGTATCCAGGGAATCAAGTCCTTCTCTTGCAGGAACTTTATGGTAAGCAGTAGTACGAGGATTCTCATTTCTGGGCCAAGAGAAGATATTCCCTCTTTGGAAGTCACCTATGTCGCGTTGGAGCTTCCGTTTTTTGGTAGCTTCCATCCTGACCTCAAAAGCTTGAATCCTATCAAGCATTTGCTGGTATACAGGTGTAACTTTAGGAAATACAGTCAATTCTAAAATAGTACTCTCAAGTGAAAAAATTTCACGCTTGTACTCTTCCTCAATTTTTATAAAAAAATCATTCATTAAAGACATATAGTCTAAAGATAGCTTAATATTCAATTGTTGCCATGATTTGAGTAGTTCTGGAAAGGTATTGCCATATGAAGGCATTTTAAGGATCCCGAGTCCATGTGGGACAATACCTTTATCAAGATATGCCAAAAAACTAAAACGTTGCCATTGCAACCTCTTAAATGCCATTACCTTTCTTTCCACCTACTTAATAAGTCAAGAATTGATATTTTAGAGGCTAGGAAGACTTATTTGAAACCTATCAGCTTTAATCAAGGGCAGGATATTTCGTTAACTACATCCCAGAAAAATAATAACAGCAATAAAGAGATGACTTCAGTTAGATATATGACTACTTTTAATAGAAGAAGTCACCTGGTTAAACAAATTATCTCAAGAAATTGGATAATTTTATTAGCTTCAGATGAAATGAAAGCTATTGTAGGTGATAAGCCATGCTTCTCTTATAGAAATATGAAGACTATCAAAAGCTTATTGTGTTATAAAGATTTTTATAAACCTAAGCCTATGACGTTGGCTATTAAGCATGGAACTTTTCAATGTTTTAACTGTATTGCCTGTGCACAGATGTTTGGTAATGGTAGTGACATTTTCACACACCCTAGCACCGGTCAAGTATTCAATTTTAAAATTTCAGCTACTTGTAACACTTCAGGTGTTATCTATTTGGCTACATGTAAATCCTGCACCTCGTTCTATGTAGGAAAAACTATTCGTAAGCTGAAAGATCGTGTTATTGATCATAATTCAGAAATCAGACGGTGTTGTGAAAATAATACACTATATAAGCATATCAATATTCATGGCTCTGAACATTCTTTTCAGTTTAGAGTTATTGATTTTAATTGTCCTAGTGCCAGAGGTGGAGATTTTAATAATCGCCTTGAGACTAAGGAATTTGAATGGATTTTAAGACTAGCTGCTGATTCACATCCAGGAATTAACAGCAAAGTCAGTTTAAAATCAATTTTAACTAGATTACGTAATATTATTAATTGATTTTTTAAAAGTTTTATTATGTTGTTTGCACTTTAAGACTTTCTCATCACATGATTCTTGGCTGCTAATCATGTGACTTTTAGACCTGTATATAAGCTTCTAGTATGCAGACTTGATTGTATTAGTATTGAAGAAGGGTTCTGCCCGAAAGCTTTGCTTTGTTATTAAAGGTGGTTTTTCCTACAAGTTTGTGTTACTTGCTCCACGTTTTGCAGCTGGTTTTTTGGTATGTTATGAAACTACACACACACACACACACACACACACACACACACACACACACACACACACACACACACACACACAGCATTTGCAGGTTTCAAACCCCTACCTAACTATGTTATGATACTACAAAGACTGGCATTAACACGGCGCACTATATGCTTTACTGGGTGTTTCCTTTTCACCTGCCACATTTGTAGGTTGCAGATATCTTCTGACTGGTCATGGTAATGTCTGCAGTAATTGCAGGAATGAGCCATGTGTGTTGGAAAGTGTTTGTCCAATAGCTCTGTGTGAGTCAGCTGGACAGGTGTATGGGTGATTGTATGTTTGGCCATGGAATATCTTCTGTGTCCCTGCTACACAGATGCACAATGGACTCACATATATGGGCTATCTTGTGTGACCTACTTTTTACATGCACAGTATTCAACTTGGACATGTTGCACATGCCAGACACACTCTGTCTAGGTGTGTACATGCCCTAGGGCAGATAGCCTAGGATCAGACTCTGCACCTATGATAATGTTCAGGATTCACACCTGTTTATTGATGATACCCTTTGCAGGTGTTTATCGTCTTCGTTTCTCCACTTTCTATGAACAACTTGGGTATCTGCAGCAAAGATGTGATTATGACAGGGTTTGACTATATTGTATACGTGTCTATTGTCATATAGCTATGTGCACAGGCCAGATTGCTGGATAGTGTGTGGTTCCTGGGTTGACACCTGTAACTGCCTGATAGGTATGGATCATTGCTATACTCTGACATGGCCTGTGTGTGTGAGCATGCCCAGTGTAACCTTTCAGAATGTTGTTGATTGAGTTCCACTACCATAGTTGATTTATTCAACGTTTTACCTGTAGCTAAAAGGCTTGTAGTCTGCTCATCTGCAAAATAAAACACCCCTCTCAGTCTCAAACCCCAGACCTTGGACATACTAGACTGCATGAATTATTACTAAGCCACAGCAGATATAAGATAATTTGATGTTGTAATAAATATATCATTCCTTACAATGAAGGAATGTAAAGGAATAATAGAAAGGCCATTAGACAAAGCCTGTTCTGTGAATCCTTAACAGCCAGTGTTGTGGAATTGCATTACATGACAGTGATAAGTAAAGCAGTCGTTCTAGCAAACAATAACGTTACAGAGGCACTTTACAAACCACACACAGTATCAGAGCACTACAAACACTAGCATATCTGAGTGGGGCAGACGCCATAGCTCTTAAATATGTTCTATGCAAGTTCATGATTGCGCAATGTACGTTAGCTGTGTCAGTCTCACTCCCTCTAGAAAGTATTGCCGTCATGTATAGAGGTGGGGTATTACACAATGAATACTGACATTAATAACAGTAGACACTGCTTGCAACTGCAGCCACTAACATTTTTTTTGTCAGTTAAGCTTTTTAAGTTTTCACTTCTCTTAGTTACCTCCAGTGTTGCAGTGTCTCTTGACAGAAACATAATGGGCTGTTGTTTTCAGAGTTTTAAGTGCTGGGCTGGGCTGGGTTTTTGTACTGCCTGTGTGATTGCCTGATTCTGATTATTTCCACTTGCTAGCTCTGCTGACTCTCCCTGGTTAACTTCCTACTGTTTGTTGTGCTTCCTTTTCCCTTTCCATTCCCTCAGGGGGGCGGACACAGTGTGCACCTTCTATTTCTTGACTTTAGCTAGGATACCTACTGACACACCTCTTCCAGTGATGAGCAACTGACAGCTAACACATGCCACTCTGCTCCAATGAGATTAGCTTCTTTCATACATACCCCCCTCATGATGTCACCTATATCCTACTCTGTTACTCCCCTTATCCTAGTCTTACACTCCACTGACTGTGCTCATTTGCTATGTAGACTTGGGATTCACTATCCTTACCCTCATTTGCATAGGATTGCCTACTAATGCTTGGTTACATCTCTTAGACTGGGTTCCCCCCTTAGCAACCCCTACTCGGCAGCCATGTTGTCTTCAGCCTGCCATTGCCTTGCATTGTACATTACAAATTCACATAAAATCCACATTTGTGGATTTTTATTATTAGTTTTCAGGATTTTAGAGCACAGCCCTTTAGTGCAATGCTGCGCCAGACTTAAACATCGGAAATCGGACAAAAAAAAATAAATTAATTTTTTTTCATTTTGCATCAGGAAACATTGCCAATGGCCATATATTTGGCCATTGGCATGCTTCCTCTACTGGATACAACCTTTATTTCGAGCTGTCACGGCTCCGTTTTGCTATTTGCAGAATGGTACTCAGTTGTCAACTGAGTACATTTCTGCAGATAACACTACTCTTACTCGGACAGGTTCGGGTTTCCTGAATCTAAAATCTACCTCATTTGCATGCCTTTCAGCTGCAATTGAGGTAATTTGCATGTCCCGGCCCAGACCATGTAAGAGATGTGTTAGGAGCTCTCTTGCACACCCCTGCAGGCTGTTCCTGGATCGCTCGTCGGACATGATGGCTGCATGGAGTCTTACTCTACTCTTAGACTCTGTGCAAGCCATTGTGAATCCAGCCCAATGTGTATCTTTTACTTCCTGTGGATTTATATGGCATAATAGTATGGCTCTTAACTTACTGCAGCATTACTAGACTACAATTATTTATTGTTGCCTAAAATCACTGAAGACCTAAGTTTGGTAATACATCTAGGCTGGAAGAGGGGGGAGAGTCAAGCTTGCAGTTACCTTTATGTGAAATGGAGAACAATACACTTGACTTATGTACTATTATCAGGGTGATCACATCTAACGCCAGTTTGCAGGACCAAATAGCCAGCTTGTGTCTGAGAACTGCATACAAACAGATGCATATTTCGGATAGTTTTCCACTTAGCACACCATAGTTCTTTGATATCACTGTGAATGCCAGGATTTCAAATTCTTCTTGAATTTGTACAAAACTTTTCTGTTTCGTCATTATTTGGTGTACACTGCCTGCTGACCATCTGTGCCTCCATTAGGCATGTTCTGTTATTTGGGAATGCAGTTATTCAGACAGATGTCAGAGATGTTATGTTTTTTAGACTCAGAATTATCTCCCATGGCAATAGTGTTTTAAGGGGTCACCATGCAATGGATACATCCTGGTGATGGCTTTCACTTTTATAAGTGATATAAATCCACAGTCAAACTTCATTCACCCCCTTATAAAAGCAGAAACTTCTTGTTATGCTTTCTAGTCAGTACCAGAGTGCATTAATGGAACAAGCCACCCTGAGGCACAGGTCCCTTCCCACCCAAAGACTGGTACGCAGGTACTGCCCTTGAATTAGATTCAAATCTTGGCTTTATGTGTGTATAGGGATAAAGTCCACCACACCGTAATTCAGTGATATTCACTCAGGAAACTTGTAATGAGTATATGCTACGACTAAAAAAAAAAAATTGAAGTACAAAACATTCTAGGCCTATATGTCTTGCTGAGAGACAACATGAGATGCAACACTAACTTTAGCATTAGAAAAATCTACTGAGTTAATGGTTAATCTGACAAGACTGGGCGGGAGGGCAGTCTGCAGATATTGGCTCTAAGTTTGTGATGGTCAGAATGCTTTACATATGCCAAGGAGAAAAGAAAGGCAAACAGAAAGAGGGAATGTGATATGATTAATGGAAGGAGAACCAAATTTGCCCTTAATTTATACAAGAGGTAAGCTAATAGGGCAGGCTGCATCCAGTACATAAGTGGGCCTCTTGAATGAAGTATGCTCCATGAAGACAAGCCTCTCAGTTTCTAAAACCTAACAGTAATACTGATCTCACAGGTACGAAACATAAACAGAAGCATGGACTGAGAGATACCAACCTACTTGTGTCCATATTCACAAACTCAATTATTTTGTCTGGCTTGAAGGATCACTTTATTTTGTTTCATACAAACTACTCAGAGGCGATCCTTGCCTTGCATACAAGGCAATCTCTGACCCTGCTTTATTGGAAACGTTGCATACCCTATGATTCTATGATCTTGTTCTTATAGGAGAATGAGAAACAGGGAATGATCCATAGAAGGTGGAACTGATAAGTCTGGTGACTTCTAGCTCTTTGAATCCATAGGTCATAAATAAAAAAAAAAAAAAAAAAAAAAAACAGAATTCCAGATTGCATTCTGTGGACTAGCGCTCATCTCACCAGCCTCATGGCATGCTCCTCAGGTCCTGTTCAACCAGCTCTAATAAAGATGTCATAATGATTATAAGTAGAGGGTCTCAAACTCAAATGACCAGAGGGCTGTGTGAGGAATAGCACATTCAAAAGTGGGCTACAGTCTCCAAAAAAAAAAAAAAAGACAAAAGACAAAAGAAAGGTACTCAGGGTAACTAGAAATGTCGGGTTGTAGCTTTCCTAGCCTAGAATCAGGCTGGATTAAAAGCTGCTTGAGGCCTGAGGGCCACGAGTTTCAGACACCTGGACTACAGTTACTGGAAATGGAAATTATTTCCTTTACACTGAGGTGTTATAACTTTAGAACTGGGTACAGTAGTTAGGAGCATACCGCTCATCTGTCCAGATCTTTGCTTTATAGTTTTGGTGTGTTCCTCACAAAATGTGTGGTTTTCTGGGAAATCACAGAAGACTGAAATCACTGAATGATGACACATTTGAGTTTCAGACTTCATATCCTCCAAAAAATGCATGTTAACACAAATTCTGTTATTCTAGCAACTTTCTACATTTATAAGAGCAATATTTAAAATATGTACTTATTTTTTAGCAGTTGTCCCCCCATTATTTTAGGCTTTGTCCAGATTTCTTGCCCTAAGAGGTGAGAGGTATGGTTAGGAGGTGTATGGGGCATTTGCATGAAGAGTCGGGTATGGCGTCCTCTTGACAAAATGAAATTTCACTGCTGGGGCTCAGTAATACTATTCATTGTATTATCATTATTATGAAATGTTTCTGCTAAATGCATTTTGCTCACTGACATGAAAAAGAACAGATCTAGAGTTCTGCTTGTGGCAATAGAAAAAAGTTAACACCATGTGGACTTGTAAAATATTAAGAGGCTATATACATTTAGGATGAAATAAAAAGTGATGGATTCCACAGTCACACTTCCTTCCTCTCCTTACTACCTAGTTTGAATATTTCGTAGATGATGAAACAGTAAATCTGTAGTGAGTTATAAAGTGATGGACACATGGCACATAATTCTGTAATATTTGAGCACATTCTATGCATAGAGGCCTATAAAAGGGAACATCCATCACAAGATGGCAGCATACCACAGGAGCTGCAGTTAGTGCAGGAGCAAGATTTAAAATCTTTGCTTTTGTCTGGCATGTAAACACACTGAGCACAGCCTGTCAGCTATCAAGTAAAACATGGGAATGTGTGTTAACAGTTCAAGGCACTACCAACAAAACCATTAGAAATACCATTAGAAATTTTACACAACAGTTTAATATGCATATACTATAAAGTGCTTATAGGAATTTAATCAGAGCAAACTAAAAGTACACATGGAAATCACACTATATGAATTAGAAACTGGAAAAAAAAAACGTACATTAAATACACAAAGGAAGGTACAATAATAAATTAGGTAAAAGCAATTATGTAGAAAGAGAGAATGAAATGAATGGTCTTGCTGGTGCAGATATAAATTATAGGAACATACCAGAGACAGTGCAGATTCAGAAAACAGAAGATTATCATCAAATGGGTTACTGAATGACAGGGTAATACAATCCATAAAATGGTTTACTGAATGATAGGGTAATACAATCCATAGGTCTGCTTTACTATGCCGATCATAGGATCATACGAGCATAGGAGTTTACTAGGCTACTGGCCCTAGGACCTTTAGAAGCCTACCCATGTTTATATTCTTGCTCCCTTACAAACCAAGATATATAGTCTATATTTGCAATGCAAATCTAAAATCAGCACCAGTTGCAAATCTAAGATCAGCACTAGCTACCCCTGTCCAAGAGGGACATAGGTGAACCCCCCTGGGTAAATTTACGGTTTCCCATCCAGTTGTCCAGGTTACACTTAAACAGGGTAATTGAGGAAGTCTGTTTGATGTGAATTGGGAGTTTGTTACAGAGGAATGGCAATCACTGGTAGAGATATCTGTCTCTCCAGCATGTCCTATTAATGTTGCAGGCTAGGTTAAGGTCCCTAGAGAAAGCAACTCTTGTCACATTTGATTTGCAGATGTGCAGCATTTCCATTGAGGCAGGGTTCATAGGTTCATAGGTTGCTACTAGGCTATCAGCCCTACGGCCTATACAAGCCTAGCCATAACAATTCCCTGGCTATTTCTTCTCACACTATTTACTTCCCTGGACCCCTGTCTAGCAGGGCGACTGACGTGATCCCCAGGGAGAATTTCCTTTCTCCCATCCAATCGTCAAGGTTCCTATTAAAGTGGGCCAAAGAGGCACTCTGCTTGACATATACGGGCAATCTTTTCCAGACTCTGGGGAGTCTCTGGGTCATGAACCTATCCCTCCAGCATGTTTTGTTTATTGTGATGACAAGGTTTAGATCCCTGGAGCGTGTGGCTCTGAGGGATTGGGATTTCTTTAAGTGCAGCATGTCCAACAGCTCTGGGTTTCACATGGCTTTGTATGTTAAGCAGAGATCGCCTCTGAGTAGACGATATGCGACAGAGTATAGGTGGAGTTTTTTAAGGCGGTCAGCGTAGGGCATCTGCTTAAGGCCTGTGATTCTTTTAGTGAGGTATTTCTGCGGCCTTTCCAGTTGTTGCAGATGTCTTGAGAGGTACATACCAAACGGGGAATTGTATTCTATAATGGGTCTAATGAGGGATGAGTACAGTGGGACAATGACCTCCTTTTTTCTGGATGAAACGCCCTTAGTGATGAGGTGTGCCACACAGAAGGATTTCCTGACTGTTGTGGCGATGTGGTTATTGAAGGTGAGACCACTGTCCACCTGTGTCCCTAAATCTCTTATCACACTTTTGATGTTTAGTGTACTGCCACCTATATGGTAATTCATGGGTACATGTTTTTTCCCAAAGGGGATAACTATACATTTCTTGGCATTGAGCTTGAGCCCATGGCTCTGGTACCAAGCATCTATTTCTGTAAGGCCCTTTTGTAAAGTATCCACATCATATGGGGATTTAGTAATGGCTCCCAGTTTGCAGTCATCTGCTAACTTTGTTAGCCAGAGTCCCTTAGTGTTGGCCTGTACTTCGGCGAAGAAGGACTGAATCCTGAGGTACTCCACTTGTCACTTGTCTGGAGCTGGATTTGGAGTCGGCTACTTTTTCAGTGTGGGTTCTATCAGTAAGCCAGTTAGCAACACATTGGATGATGTAGGGATTAATGCCCAGTTTAGTAAGTTTATCTATGATTCCAGAGTGGGGGATGGTGTCAAAGGCCTTGGCAGGGTCTAGATAGGCTGTGTGGACCACCTTACCCTTGTCCATGGCTCTAGAGACTGATTCGAAGAAGTCAGTCAGGTTCAGGAGACAAGATCGGCCCTTCACGAACCCAAACTGGGTGGGGTCCAGTGTTTGAAGGTTGCCAGTGTCTTTGTTTATAAGTTCCATGATAATATGCTCCATGGCCTTGCAGATAAGGCTTGTCAGACTGATGGGACGGTAGTTTCCGGGATCCAAGGTGGACCCCCCCTTGTGGAGTGGGATAACTGTAGCTCTGCGCCACTCAGTGGACACAAAACCTGAGGTGTGGCTATGATTAAAAATGACACTTAGGTGAGGTGCCAGTTCATATTGCAGTTCATGTAGTACACAGCCCAGGATGTCATCTGGTCCCATGGATGCTGTATTCTTTCTTTGGAGAGTGCGTTTTTTACTTGTGTGGCCGTTATTACCGGAATTTGGCAATCTTCCAGTATTGAGATGGGCTATTTAGGGGGTGAAGTTGGCACTGAATCGATCTGCCAGGATATTGGCAATATCCTTGGGATCAGTATATTTAATGCCATTCTGTTTTAGCTCAGAGCAGATCTGAGCATTGCCATTTAGATTCTTGACATAGTTATAGAATGCCTTGTGGTTGTCTTTGGAATCTTTGGCAATTTATTTTCGTAACTAGAGGATTTTATGAGGGATCTCAGTTTCTTACTGAGGCTGGTAAGGGAGTTTTTTGCATCCTGGGATTTTCCTCTTTTCTGCAACAGTTTCTTTCTTTTGTTATAAAGTTTGTTTATGGAAGGGGACCACCAGATTGGCTTCCTTTTTTTGGATGAGATCATCTTGGTTCTATTTGGGATGGCACGATTCATGCATGAGTGGATGTGCTTGTACAGTGCCTTAGTGTAGGATTCAGCAGTTGAGCTTTCAGTTCCCGTCTGCATGGGTGTCATGAAGTTTGTCACTTCTGACTTGAGTAGCATGAAGTTGGCTTTGGAGAAGTTCTTTATGGAGGTTTCCTTACTCAGGGCTGGGGGTGGGATGTGGATGTTAAGGGTGATTAGCTTATGGTCAGACCTGACTAACGAGGGGGTGACCATAGGTGTGGAGCATCGATTTCCCATGTTGGTAATGACCAGGTCTAGGATATTGGAGCCCCTGGTGGAACTATGGATTAGTTGATCCAGGGCATTGGATTTTATAAATTCCAAGAACCGTTGGGCAAAGGTGTTGGTACACCAGTAGTTTTCCCAGTTAATGACAGGGTAGTTAAAATCACCCAGTATTAGGATGTTTGGTTCTTTCCAGTATGTTTAGAAAGGTGTAGTGAGAATCTTCTGGCATGGTGGGGGAATCTGTAGCAAGCTACAGTTTGGATTGCAATCTTACCTAGTGTTAGTTGCACCTGGAGAATTTCAGACGCATTGTGTTGGGCAACTAGCCTGGTGGTGTGAATATCCTTGGTGAATATTGACACTCCTCCACCTTTAGTGTTTTGGTCCTGGTTTGGTGGCTGAAAAGTGTGGTAAGAGTTGTAGCCTGGTATTGCAGGGGTGCTCTCTGGAGCCTTGAACCAGGTCTCAGTTACTGCACAGATATCGATGTTCTCCATTTTTAGGAGTGCCTTGAGAGAGTGCATTTTGAGGTTTAGACTTGCAGCATTGAGTATCATTACCTTCAGATTTTGCATGCTTGTACCTGTTACAGTGGTGGTTTTGTCCTTTGGACTTTGCCTAAAAAAGGCACTATAGGGGTTCGATACTGCTCTGTAGACCAGGCACAAATCACCTCTAAGCAGTCTAGAGGAGACAAAGTAGAGTGGCAGGGCCCTCAGTCTGTCCAAGTAGGTCATGAATTTCTTTGTGAGAAACCTCTGAGGTCTCTCCAGCTGCTGCAAGTGTCTGGTAAGGTACATACAAAAGGGAGCATTGTACTCTTATTATTGGTCTGATGAGGGCTGAGGACAGGGGAGCTATAACCTCCTTAGCTATAGACGATATGCCCTTATTTATGAAATGTGCAACACAGAAGGCCTTCCTTACCACTGTGGACACAAGGTGATGAAAGTTAGAGTTGCTATCAACATGCGTTCTCAAATCATTCACCATTGGATTTGAACTTAAGGGGGTATTATTAATGTTGTAATTTGCAGGGACTTCTTTAATGTTGTAATTTGCAGGGAGTTCTTTACTGAAGGGGATGATAATGCATTTTTTATGTTGAGTTTAAGTCTGTGGCTCTGGCACCAATCATTTATCTGTGTGAGCCCATTTTGTAGAATGTTGATATTGTTGGAGGTTTCTATGATTGCACACAGTTTGCAATCATCAGTGAACTTGGTAAGCCACAGGCTATCTACTTTCACCTAGATTTCTGAGAAATAGATTTCAAACAGTAGGTGGCCCAGCACAGAACCTTGTGGAATGCCACTGGTAACAGGTCTGCTGGTAGAGGTGGAGTCTCCAACTTTGATAGTATGCGTTCTGTCAGTGAGCCAGTTGGCTATCCATCTAATGACATACAAGTTAATCCACAGCTAGGTAAGTTTCTCAATGATGCCTGAGTGGGGGATATGAAACATGTACTGTTTTGCCTTCAACTAGGACTTTGGTGACACCCTCAAAGAATTCCACCAGGTTTAATAGGCATGATCTACCCTTGATGAAACCAAACTGGGTCAGGTCAAGCATTTAAAGGTATCCTATATCCTTGTTATTGAGGTCCATGATGATTCTCTCCATGGCCTTACAGGTAAGGCTTTTTAGGTTTATGGGTCTGTAGTTCCCAGGGTCGGTTGAGGGACCCCCTTTGTGCAAGGGGATTATAATTGCTGTCTTCCACTCTGCTGGGACAAAGCCAGTACTGAGAATGTGGTTGAAGAGAGTGCACAGTGGTTTCACTAACTCCTGTTTAGACCATTTAGTAAGCAGCCTGGGATGTTATCTGGTCCCATAGATGCTGTGTTTTTGGCCTTTGATAGTGCAGTTATGACCTGTTCTTTGGTGATACTGGGTTGAGTACTGGTGACAGGTGTGCTTTCAGGTATAGTTAGTGGGGACAGAGAAGGGAGGTTTTCAGCAACCAGTCTGCTAGCAGGTTGGTGATGTCCTCAGGTTCAGTATAAGTGGTACTGTCCACTACTAATTCGGCATAGAGCTGGGCCTTCCCTTTTAGGTTTTGGACATAGCTAAAGAATGCCTTGTGATTATACTTAGCTAGGGATGCTAATTTAGTTTAATAATTGGCTTTCGGGGACTTTACAAGATGTTTAATTTGCTTGTTCAAGCTGTGGATGGTGTTCTTCCTCTGCTGAGACTGTTCCCTCTTATTCTTTGACAGCAGTTTCTATCTCTTGTTGTATAACCTATTTATGCTAGATGTCCATCAGGGTGGCTTGTTTTTTTTTTTTTGTGAGGACTTTGTTTTGATCCATTCGGATATGGCTGAGTCTATACATTTGTACAGGTGCTTATACGGGGCATTTGTCAACACCTCAGTATAGGAGTCATTGCTGTCAGTGTGGCAGAGGGTTTGGAACTATTTATACCATCACTTAGGTGGCTATAGTTTGCTTTGGAGAAAGTTTTCAACCTTTTTGCTCCTGATAGAGGTCAGGTACAATCATTACTTCAAATGAGACTGATTTATGATCGGACTTTACCAGGGAGGGTCCCACATATGGGGTGGTGCAGTGATCCCCCATGTTGGTGAATACTAGGTCAAGGACAGTCGAGCCCCCTGTGGGGGTGCTGACTATCTGTTCTGGAGTACTTTTGTTAAAGGTCCAGAAACCTTAGGGCAAGTGTGTTTGTGCTCATATATGTTTCCCAATCATTGGAAGGATAATTAAAGTCACCCTAGACCAGGGTGTTTGGCTGTATTGTGAGTGACTCAAGTAGGTCCAGGTAGGCAGTGTGGGTTTCATGGTTCATAGTGGAGGCCCTGTAACTAGCAATGAAGTGGAGGGGGGGTCTTTCCTACAGTTAGTTGGAGTAACTCGAAGGAATCATACTGTTTAACCAGTGTTGAGAGAGGTGTATTTATCTTTAATGAAGATGGATGCACCTCCTCCTTTGGTTCTTTCATGTTCATTTTGCAGTCTGAATGTGTGGAAGGGATTGTAGCCTTGCATGGTTGGGGTATGCTTTGTGGCCTTGAACCATGTCTCTGTGACTGCACAGACATTGGCACCTTTGAAAGTAAGGAATGCTTCCAGTGAGTGCAGTTTCTGATTTAGACTCCTAGTATTAAGCAGCATAACCTTGAGTTGTCTGCAGAGGATATTTTTATGTCTGGAATTTTGTTCTTATGACAGTGTCTAAAAAAGGCACTATGGGGGAGGCAAGTACCTTTGCTGGTGACCGAAAGAGGTGACGGGTAAAGATCATCTCTGGCAAAGCAGCGTGGTCTGTTAACCTTATCATCTCAGGCTAACAAATACTGGATCCCCCTAGACTGAGACCAGAAGCTAAGTCAATTGTTGAAGTCGATCATTTTTTTATTTGTATTGAGGCATCATCCTGGGTGAAGGTAGAATGCTGCTTAAGGCTAGGGACATACCTGTCTGGGATACATAATCTGAAAGCTCAGTCATGTCTCTCTTCATATAGTCCAGTGAAGTACGTCTCAAGTCATTCACTCCAACATGGACTACGACAGTATCATAACAGTGCTTGTTGTTAAGAGACTTGAGTGCCTGCATGATCTGGTGGATCCTGATGCCTGTCAGGCCACTGACCATGACCTGCTCTTTATCCAGCCTCGTGAGGGTGACATCTGTGTGTCTCACTCTGGAATCACTTATGATAAAGACATTTGGTTTAAGAAGTTTTGGAGTAACTCGAGTGAGACACTGATACATTAGTTTTTATAAGCAGTGGATTCAGTAGAGACTGTGTGTGCAGGAGGTTTGCACTTGCAAGGTCTCTGCTCTTTTGGTAAATTTCTAGTGAGTACCTCTGCATATGTGGGTTTATGTGTTGTGCACTTGGCTTATAGAAGAGGTGAACTGTGCATGCTGACAATATGTTTGATAACTAGTTTGTTGTTATGTGAGAGAGAGAGAGAGAGAGAGAGCATTGATTCCAGATTCATAGTATAGCTACATCACTGACATATTGTGTTCTAGGAATAATAGGATGTCAGTAAACAAGACAGTTGCTACATTACTTCAGGATGCACATATCAATCAGGCTGGCAGGAGAAATGGTGGAAAATTAAGTCTGGTGTATTCTGTAATAAGTGGGGGGTGGGATGGGCAAGACTGACCAGGTTCTGCTTTAGAACTAGTAAAATCTGCTAATCTATGGGTAGGTTAAGGAGTAGAGACCTGGGTTACTCTCTAGGCAGCAGTGCACAACTGTGTTGAGCAGGAAATCTTAGGAGGGTTCCTTAGCATTTATCAAGGGAAAATTTGTCTTTCTCAGTGTTTATTTATTATTTATTTAACATTTGTTTACTGGGAAAGTCTGACTGGACACAGGTCCTTTTTTAGCGGAGGCCCGCTGCTGAAAGGCTATACACAGCAGCGCCAAATCCTGCTGTGTAGTGCGCATCTACATGCAAATGTGGTGGTTAAATACAAATGGAATTAAACAGTTTAAACTCAAACTATCCAATGGGAGAGACGAAAACTGAGCCCTTTTCTAACAATCCCCAACTCAGACGGGTACCGGACTGCACGCTTCTGCATAAGGGTGCAGGAGGGCCTTCCTAATGTAGGATGGCTGGTTTTAGTGCTCAGTAAATGCCAAACAGTCTAGATGCAGCAGATCTGAATCTAGCCTATACTATGAGATACGGTAGAATCAAGTGCAGAAAAAAACATGTCAGGCAGTGGCAATAATTATGATGGCTGCCAAAAAGGCAACTACTGCAAAATGGAAATCAAAGTCTAAACCAACTTTACTAGAAGTAACAAAGACAGTAACAGAGATAAAGCAACTGGAACTGTGACCTTTGGAAAAGGATAGGAGCAAATTACGTAAAAAGAAAATGGGAAATGTGGGATCAATACATGCACAGGAGGACCAAGGTTTAAAAGAAGCCAGGCTTTGAATGTGCTATGTAATGGTTAAATGACAATGACTGGATGTATTAAAAGTGATGTATAATGTTTGCAGCTACAGTTGTGTTGGCACGGTTTGTAAGGTATAATGTTTGCAACTGAGATTGTGTCATTATAGTTTATTTTAATTTCTATAAATGTAAGATTGCCTATGTCTTACATAAAAATTTAAAGAAGATGTTTCTTGTTTAAAAAAAAATCAGCAGAAAATTCAAAAACTGCAGTGCAAGCTTTAGATATACTTATTTTTTGTAGTTCTCAGTGGATGCTTTGGATTTAGTTTAGATTCTCTCCAGGTCTCAGGCTAAGTTGCCTAACTTGTAGCAATTCTGCCAAATGGAGTGCAAACCCGCACAAACATAGTTTAAGCTCAAACTCAAACTTGTTTGGGGGACAAGTTATGTGGGGCTACAGCTGCCAGTATAGTCCTTACTGAAGGCCAGTGGTTAAGAAGGGCACTGTCTGCTAGTGAGACATAACAGACTTCATAATAAGGACAGAAAGACACTAACAGCATCTGTGAGTGAGACATAACAGACTTCATAATAAGAAGGACAACACTGGTATCTGTGAATGAGACATAACAGACTTCACAGACTCTCAGCATCAGTACAAGTCACCCTTCCAAGATCAATGCAGGTGACTGACACCCCTAGGCTTCTCGCTGACCCCCACCTGAATTTCTGTTTTCTAGACCTTTGTTAGAGTAACCATTACACTCTTCTCCCCCGGAAGACACTTGGCCTAACCTGGTAAGGAAATATGTCAACCATCAGAAAATAAGGACAAATAAAGGCTTCTGTTCTGGTAGTGAGAGATGTGTGTTAGGAGTGACAGGACATTTGCTGATTCATATGGATTACGCAAAAGAAAAAAAAACTTAGATCCTTTGCAAATAAGGTTAATGCATAGCTTAGATGGAGAAAGGACACTTATAGCAGGTGGCACAAAATGTTTAGTAGATGAGTTTTGAAGACAGCGTTGTCAAATGATTTAAGATCTTGCATGACAGAAAGCATACCTCTGAGCAGGGTTAAGCAGAAAGATGAAGAGCTGGGTGGCCAGGAATACTTTGTCACATGACACTTTAAAGGCAAAAGAGGAGAAGTCAAAGGGATTTTAGAAAACTACCGAGAGAAGCAAATTCAGATGATGAAGGGGAAGACATCCAATGCAGAAAGAACTCTTGTAATTACTAGAAAACGGCTTCTGGAGTGCATGCGTATGGAGAAATGTAAAACACTAAGTTTTCTACCCTAATATTTTTTGTTTGCTTGTTTTGTGAGTTTATTTGTTTGCTGACCTGTTAGTCTCACTCTGTCTATGGCTAATGTCCAGGGGAGATCCAAGGTCATATTCATTCTGGCTAAGGGCAGTTTGAACAAGATACCAGAGCAAAGCTCCCTACACTTCAATTTCTGCCAAGGGATGTGCACACTGTAATGGGGGCTGTAGCTGCAGAGCATTTAGGAGATGCTGCCATTATCAGTATGTGATCTCCTATGCAAAGTTGTCTTCAGTGGAAAGTGATTCGCCTAGATGGTGTTATATAGCAGAAACTGCTGCTCACCAAAATTCTGCTGTTCCTGTGAGGCACACCTGAGAATGTGCAGCATCTGCATAGTAATTTAATTTACTCTGCAGGCTTCCAGGGTTTATATATGATTTGGTCTAAGACTGTTTATACAACTGGGCTTCCTGCAGTGACCTATATGTAGTACAGAACTTGCAGATTCTGATTAGCTGTCTAGTTGTGGCAGCCATTGCTAAATTAAAAACGTTTTACTTTGTGTAAGGAAGAAGCACTTTATAATGTGGTAGGAACTCACCACCATGGCTATCAACATAATTAGAGAAGAGCTGACAGGAGAATCATTCCAGGAATCACTAACTACACTTGTTTTAATAATATCAAATGCTGAGGGACACTAGCGCTTTAAAAGAATTCAGTTAAAAACAGGAGACTTTCTTGTCATAATTTGTAAATAAATTAAACATACTCCACCAAATGCTGCTAGATCATGGATTGTTCTCCTGGCCATACATTCAAGGTACATACACTCCCCACAGCAACCCTCCTATCACCTGGAATCCATGTTAGATGATTTTGGGAATCACAGCTGGAGAAGTAATCTCCACATTATCAGGCTTTTAGAAGGAAAAGACAACCATGAATATTTATAAAAAAGGAACTTACCCATGCACCAGGTGGGCACACCACCTATCACTGAAAGAGCTCACAGGCCAGCATCTAAAAATCATTCCAGTAACCTGGCCAGACATCTTACTTTCAGACTCCTAGACCTTAATTACAAAGAGCTGATTCTGTAGAAGGCTAGAGAAAAAGGCACATACCTCCAAATTGCTAGCACCGATGTTTGAATTACACCCCTTTGCAGTTATAGGTTCATAGGTTCACAGGTTTATACTAGGCTAACAACCACCATGGTTTTTACAAGCCTAGCTATGTAACTCAACCCAGTTTTATCCCTGAGTTCCTTGGACGCCCATATGGTGAGGTACGTTAGCAAAGATATAGCTAAGGGCTATGTGGGAGTATTTTGTTTGTGGATTAACTTACTTCATAGGCTCATAGAAGGTTACTAGACTATTGACCAGGAGGTCATTTCAAGCCTAGCCATTTCATCACAAAGTAATACCATAGATACTCTAGTCGATACCCAGTATTTAGTAATGACTTCCCATATCCAGGAGGGTTGTGGGTGCTATCCCTGTTAAGAATTCATGGTGCCCCAACCACTCATCCAGGCTAAAAAATTCCCTCATTACAATGAGCAAGGCTGTAAGTGTCACTTGCACACTGCGCATAACATATTTATTTATTGATTTTTTAACCTGTGGATAACTCTCTTCCACACAGAGGTTTTTCAGACTCAGTATGGGAGCATTATCTGTTTATAGGTTCATAGGTTCACAGGTAGATACTAGGCTATCTGCCCTAGGGCATTTATAAGCCTAGCCAGAGTGTATTTGGCTTCCGCCTCCCTATTAGATTAGCCTACTGTGCCTCTGTAAAGTAGGTCACAGAAGGTACCCTTTTAAGATTAGTTTACTGTGCCTCTGTCTAGCAGGGACACAGGAGAGATCCCAGGGGTGAATTTGTGATTTCCCATCCACGCGTCCAAATTTTGCTTGAAGAGGGTCAGCGAGGGGCTATGTCTAACATGAATTGGGATTCTATTCCAGAGTGAGGGGAGCCTCTGGGAAATGAATCTGTCCCTCCAGCATGTCCTATTTATTTTTGTGCTGAGGTTTAGGTCCCTGGAGCGTGTAGCTCTAAGGGACTTGGATTTTTTGTGGTGTGGCATGTCCATTAATTCTGGGTTTGACATGGCTTTGTACGTCAGGCATAGATCGCCTCTGAGTAGGCGGTAAGCAACTGAGTAGAGCTGGAGTTTCTTTAGTCAAGCTGCATAGGACATCTGTTTGTAGCCCATGATCCTCTTGGTGAGGTACTTTTGGGGTCTCTCCAGTTGCTGCAGGTGTCGGGTAAGGTACATCCCAAAAGGGGCAATGTATTCAATTATGGGCCTGATGAGTGACGAGTAGAGGGGCACAATGACCTCTCTTGATCTAGATGCGAACCCTTTCGTGATAAGATGGGCTATATAGAAGGTCTTTCTAACCACTTTGGCAACGTGATTATCAAAGGAGAGATTACTATATACGTTGGCCCCCAAATCTCTAATTATTTCTTCCGTGCTTAATGGATTACCACCTATGTGGTAATTTGTGGGCACCTTGTTTTTCCCAATGGGGATAACTATGCACTTTTTAGCATTTAGCTTGAGGCCGTGGCTCTGGCACCAAGCATCCGTCTCTGTGAGACCCTTTTGGAGGATGCTTGTGTCAGCTGAAGATTCGATTATGGCCCCCAGTTTGCAGTCATCTGCGAACTTTGTCAGCCATAATCCCCTGGTGTTAGCCTGAACCTCAGAGAAGTATATACCGAACAAGAGAGGTCCCAGAACTGAGCCCTGTGGGATGCCACTTGTAACTAGTTTGGATTCGGACATGGCACCTGCGATTCTGACCATGTGGGTTCTATCTCTGAGCTAGTTTGCATCCCATCTTGTGATATAGGGGTTGATATTTAAACTGGTAAGCTTATTTATGATGCCCGAGTGGGGTATTGTGTCGAAGGCTTTTGCGAGGTCCAGGTAGGCTGTGTGGACTACCTTGCCCTCATCTATGGCTTTGGTAACTGTTTCAAAGAAATCAACTAGGTTTAAGAGGCAAGATCTGCCCTTAACAAAGCCGAATTGGGTAGGGTCCAGTGTCTGGAGGTTCCCAATGTCTTTGTTTATGAGTTCCATGATAATACGCTCCATAGCTTTACAGACCAGACTAGTCAGGCTTATGAGGCGATAGTTTCCAGGGTCCGTTGTGGCACCACCTTTGTGGAGTGGGACCACTGTTGCTGTATGCCATTCTTTGGGTACATATCCTGTAGTAAGGCTAAGTTTGAACAGTGACTTAATGTGAGGGTTCAGTTCTTCTTGGAGCTCATGTAAGACACAGCCTGGGACACCGTCCGGTCCCATAGATGCTGTGTTTTTTGCTTTGGAGAGGACAGCTTTCACCTGTGCATCTGTGATGTCAGGGAGGTTACATTCAGTTGGGATAGGCATTTGCTCCTTTTGGGGGGGAAGTTTGCGATGAATCTGTCTGCCAGGATGTTGGCTATGTCTGTAGGTTCAGTATATTTTGTACCGTTATGCAACAATTCAGAGCATATCTGGGAGTTTCCGCCCATGTTCCTGACATAACTAAAGAAGGCCTTGTGATTATCTTTAGTGTCTAGGGCAATTTTTCTTTCGAAACTGGCCTTTGATGATTTTATGAGGGATCGAAGTTTCTTGCTAATACTGATCAAAGATGCCTTTCCTTTTTGGGATTCTGCTCTGTCATGTAGTAGCTTCCTCCTTCTGTTGTATAGCTTATTTATGGCCGGGGTCCACCAGACCGGTCTCCTATTTTTGGAGGAGTGGGCCTTGGTTTTATTTGGGATAGCACAATCCATGCATTCCTGCAGGTGCTCATAGAATGCTTTTGTAAAGGATTCTGCGGATTGGGCTGTATTATCCTCTGGCCCAGGGGCTTTGAAGGATTCCACCTCAGTCTTGAGAAGTGCAAAGTTGGCTTTTGAGTAATTCTTTACAGTGATTTCCTTGGCTGGGGGTGGGGACGGGATATGGATGTACAGGGCAATTTGTTTATGGTCTGATCTTACCAATGAGGGGTTTACCTCTGGTGTGGAACATAGAGTCCCCATGTTGGTGATGACCAGGTCCAATATGTTGTTCCCTCTTGTGGGAGTGGTGACCAGTTGTTCCATTGCGTTAGAGTTTATAAATTCAAGGAACCGTTGGGCGAGGGTGTTTGGGCTTGAGTAGTTTTCCCAGTCAATGTTTGGGTAGTTGAAGTCACCCAATAACATAGTGTTTGGAGAGACCTTCATATTCTCCAGTGTTCTCAGGAATGCCAAGTGGGGTTCCTGTAATAGGGAGGGTGTTCTGTAGCAGGCTACAAACTGAAAGGCAGTTTTGCCCGCTGTTAGTTGCACATGGATGGTTTCCGATGCTTCGCGCAGTGCCACTAACCTGGAGGTGTAGGTATCTTTGATGAATATAGATACTCCCCCTCCTTTTGTGCTTCGGTCCGAGTTTTGGGGCCAAAACGCATGGTATGAGTTATAACCTGGTAGTGCTGGGGTGCTCTCAGGAGCCTTGAACCAGGTTTCTGTTACTGCACAGACATCGATTTTCTCCATACTGAGGAGAGCCTCAAGTGCGTGCATCTTGAGGTTTAGACTTCTGGCATTGAGTAGCATTACCTTTAGTTCTTTTATCTATGGGTTGTCTATGGAGGTGGGTTTGTCCTTTGAGCCTTGCCTAAAAAAGGCACTATGGGGGTGGCAAGAGTCTTGGCCAGTATACAAAAGCCAAAGGATGACAGGTGCAAGCCGTCCCTAGCGAAGCAACGTGGCTTGTTGAGCATGTCATCCCAGGCTGACAGACACTGGATCCCCTTTGAATGACACCAATACTTTAGCCAATTGTTGAAACTGATCATTTTGTCTTTATCCAGAAACACTTCAGGTATGACAGGAACTCCAAGGCTTGTAAATAATATAGAAAAACTCCACTTTATTCACAAAAAAAGAAACAAGTTTTAGCGCTTTCATCTCTGACTGAGACTTCTTCAGAAACTATGAACAAAGACAAAACAACCCTTTTTATAACAAATACAATTAGTACCAGTGCAATTAAGACTAAACTGATGAATGATGTCATCTATTCGTTCCTTGAATATAAATTAAAGGTATATGAATCTAATTCCTGTGAATAACATAAACCGAAATACATCTGTTCTGGATATAATCTGAAAAATAAAAACTTTGAAATATGAAATAAATTGTGTATTTACTTTTAAACACTGTGTTTACAGTTTAAATGGAATATAAAAACTTTATAAAATACCCTTGGGTAATGGACAAGACGAAGTTGATTTGTGAACTCATGGGGATAGTTCTTGACAATAACTTCTTGTGTTTTGAGGGTGAATTTTATCAACAAATCAAGGGTGTACCTATGGGAGCAGCTTGCTCACCTGTTTATTCCAATCTAGTTCTTGTAGGTTGGGAGATGTCATACATCTTTGATAGTCAATACATGCCTGAAATAAAATTATATCTTAGGTACCTGGACGACATCTTCATTTTATGGGGCGGTTGTGAAGATGAAATTCCAGGTTTTATAGACTATATCAACAATAGTACAAGTTTCTTGTCTTTTACTTACAATCATGACATTTTGGGGATGAATTTTTTGGACACTTTTATTTCTAAAGATTTATTAAATAGACAATTCAAGTCACAAGTCTATAGAAAAAAGACATTTTGTAATGCCTATTTACATTTCCAAAGTAGTCACCCCTTAACACAAAAATTTGGAATTATAAAAGGTCAGGCTATTAGATTAGCACGAATGACTTCCAAAAAGGAAGACTTACAGGAAGAATTTGTTACATTGAGTAAAATATTTCTAGAATGAGGTTTAATTTATTCTATTTTAGAGGAGATATACAATGAATAGGGGAAAAATATTTACCATTATTGGGTAACAGTGAAACATTTACTCATAAATTAAGCAAAGGAAAAAGTGACAATGTAAATTCAGGTGATAATTTTCAGACCGCATGTGTTTTACAATACAATTCTAGATCTGATCAAATTCGTAAAATTTATCATAAGAACTGGAATATTTTTAGAACAAACGATGCAGTTTTTGAAAAAATGGGAAGCAAACCCAAGTTTGTTAATAAGGTAGGGCAAAATATAAAACAATTGTTGGAAAACAAACTGGTCACTAGTTCAGTAGCACATGGTACTAATAAATGTGGTATGTGTCATTATTGCCCTTATATCAACCAACAACAGAACATTGTGTTAAAGAACAATGTCAAAAGTAACGTCTATTTTAAGAGAGGGAATTGTAACACAAAGGGTGTGGTTTATTTAGCTTTGTGTAACACCTGTAATCATTACTATGTGGGCAAAACTGAACGTAAATTAAAATGTAGAATATATGAACATTTGAATGACATAAAACTTAAAAAGTACAAATGCCCTATACAAGCATAGCATTGTGTGTATCAATTTTGACAAATTTCTTTTTGGTATTTTAGAAGTTGTAAAGATTGACCCCAGAGGGGGTGATTGGAAAAATATTTTGAAAAAGAAAGAAAGTTATTGGCAATATAGATTAGCATCGATGTTTCCACCTGGTATTAATGACAGTGTTTCCCTAGCACCAATCTTAATAGAGAGAGCTAATGATATATAAAATTTTAACATTTATATATACAATCATAATGAATCAACCTACAACACATATATAACATTATAAAATAATAAACAACAATTCATTCATTTTATTTACACTTAATTTTCAATAAATAAACAAATAATTGAAAATGTATTATAATAAATATTTATTATAACAATTATTTTTATGAAATAATAACATACAGTTTTTATAAATTGCAACAAAATTTAATCTTTTCCTAGACCATAATAAATTTTATTACTATTGCATATTTTATATTATATAATTTATTGGTTATGCTTGTACAAGATTTTAACAGTGTAACTTATTGATTTATTTGTTCATTCATTTTAGCAAAAACTGTTTTTAAATTCATATCTTATTAAGATATATTTATTCTGGCATCAGCTTTTTGAAATAATATAACAACATGAAATAATTAATTCACACTACATTTGTTGTAAAAATATTCAAACACTTATTGATTTAAGGGTATTTTATAAAGTTTTTATGTTCCATTTAAACTGTAAACACAGTGTTTAAAAGTAAATACACAATTTATTTCATATTTCAAAGTTTTTATTTTTCAGATTATATCCAGAACAGACGTATTTTGGTTTATGTTATTCACAAGAATTAGATTCATATACCTTTAATTTATATTCAAGGAATGAATAGATGACATCATTCATCAGTTTAGTCTTAATTGCACTGGTACTTATTGTATTTGCTATAAAAAGGGTTGTTTTGTCTTTGTTCATAGTTTCTGAAGAAGTCTCAGTCAGAGATGAAAGCGCTAAAACTTGTTTCTTTTTTTGTGAATAAAGTGGAGTTTTTCTATATTATTTACAAGCCTTGGAGTTCCTGTCATACCTGAAGTGTTTCTGGATTTCCTATTTTGCTTTCTTGTGATTTACAACATTTTGTCTTTATACTGTGGCATCATTCTTGGTGAGGGCAAGATGCTACTCAAGGTCAGGGTCATATCAGCCTGGGCTACATGGTCAGAGAGCTCCTCTATGTCTCTTTTCATGTAGTCCAGGGAGGTATGTCTCAGGTCATTCACACCAGCATGGACAATGACGGAGTCATACTTGTACTTGCTTTGGAGTGACCTGAGTGCTTGCGTTATGTGGCGGATCATGGCACCTGACAGGCAGCTTACAGTGACCTTCTCCTTGTTAAGTCTGGTGAGTGGGACGTCAGTGTGCCGGACAATAGAGTCCCCTATAACAAGTGTATTTGGTGTGTTGTTTGGCCTTAAGGGCTGTGACTGTGAGGCACACTGATTTTGTGAGATATATGATTCGTGGGTATTGTTGAGGGGTGGCTGTTGCTTGGATATCTGCTTAGGAGGTCTTTGCTGTTTAGGCAACTTGCTCCGAGTCATGCAGTAGACAAATGGAAACTCTGGGAATTAAACTCTGGACAACAGAAAGCAGACTTAATCCTCCCTGTGAACTGCATATCAGGAATAACTTAATTAAAACGTAACTTCTTTTATTGACTGATATGCTGAGCTGAATCACTCTGCTGTCTCACAAGTGCATGTACAACTTATCTTGGGATAGACTGATCTACAAATGGGCTAACATGACTTGGTGGTACAATAGACTATCACCAAAAGAACTGCAACAAGAACTAGTGCTAAGAATGCACCCTTAACCTGTGGTGCATGACCACCATGTAAATTATCACTGAAAGAGCAGCATCTTCATGTTGCAAATAAAATATTGCTCTTTTACTGGTGTCACACCTATAAACCATCTCCATGAAAGTATGGTGTGTAGCAGGTGATAGTACAACACTATCCCTCCATTTTTTAAGGGTCCTGCAGTTACACTCTACAACAAAATGCTCATTAGCACTATGTTGTTCTACATTTTGATGCACTACACAGTAAGGGTTGTTGTATTGTATTACACTTTGATACAGTACACAATAAGGCATATTCTCTTGTATTACATTTTGATGTACTGCACACTTATGTAGTGTGGAATGTCAAACCTCTAGCATCCTGCATACATCCTAGCATTCCAGAACATTTTCTGAAGAATCAACTTAAAAAGAATAAAACAAACAAATGAAAATAATTTGTGAACAATAAAAGCTATTAAAAGTGTACAAATAGCAGTATTATCAGTACGAATATTTCTTTAGTGTGTTCATAGTGCAATCCTAGTCTATCCATAAATATTATAATGTATTAATAATTCACACAAACCCGGAATTATATTTTTTGCTAAACTTTCACAAAGAATTGGGCATATCTTGGAAAATGTGCAACCTAGAGATATATTTTCTTAGAACACCTTTTCAACCAGATGCAAGCTTTCACATGACAGCATGAAATTCTTCTCTGAGTGCATGTTTATTAAAATATTTACAACAATATGAACACATATACTTAACTGTATAATTCCTATTTGAACAGCTGAACCTCATGAAATGATGCTGCCCACAAGGAAAGCACAGCAATGAAAATGGTGGAGTCTAGGTTCGCAATGAAAATGGTGGCGTCTAGGTTCACAATGAAAACGGTAGTGTCAGGGGTTCATAGTGTAGTGCAATACTATCAATAGGGCAAAACTAATGGAAAGGAATAATCCACATAGTCGACCACAAAATAAACAGTTTAATAGTCTTAGCACTTTCATCCCCACCAAATAAACTGGGACTTCATCAGAGACAACTGAATGATAAATGTTCACGAGTCTATTATGACACCTTGACAATGGTATATGCAACTGTTACCTTCCCCAAAACTACCCTTCCCTCATATGACTCCCACCCCATCCTCTGATTTCACCCACACTCAGACACACACACACACACACACACATACACACACACACTCACACACACACACACACACACACACACACACACACACACACACACACACACACACACACACACACACCACAGATGCATACATTCCTGCCATGTTTTAATGCAATAGATTTGATGGGGATGTCAGCTCCCCTTGGAATCTGTATTTCCAAAATTAAAAGTTGTTACAAAAAAACTGTTTGCTGAAATACTGTACTTAGCTCTTGGATTCCTTATTCAGAAATCACAGACAAAGCCAAAATAAAGACAAGTGCCCAGAATCAGAGATATAGTATACCCCTTACAAGTACTGCCAGTGGCTTAATAGGTATCACATTTGACTTTGTTGCAGAAGGCTGTGAGTTCTATTCTCACACCAGGTAGATTGATTGCTGACACTGCAGTGCAGCATAAGGTGGGTGTTGCAGTCCTGAGTGTGTCTTGCTTCAGATGAGACATTAACCTGAAGTCCCATCTACTTCAGTTGGTGTTAGCTCAGGTTGATGTAAAAGATCCCATGGCACCTATTGAAAATATTAGAGGTCTTTTATCTATACAAATCCTTATTTACATATTTACATACATATATACATATATTTACGCCTCCTTTTCCTACTTATCATTTTATTTTAAAGTCTTAATATTTATTTTCCATACCTGACCCCCCCACTCCTTTCACAACCATAATGTGATTTGATGCAATATATATGATAAAATCCATTTCCCATTAAACATAATTTCATTCAGTCTTTCAATTCAAATGACCCATAACATAAACAATCAATTTTTATTTATTTCACATATTTTTTGCTTTTGCTTTTATAATATCCATACATACTCATATTCATCTGTCTTATTTCCTTAATATTCAAACAAAAAGTCTTCAAATAACTTTTCTATAATTTTACCAGCCTTTTACATTCAAGAATATATGTTCTGCAGATTCTTCTTCTCCACAAAATGAACATACTCTTTCAGCTTTCTTTTTATATGCCATATTGCTTTTTACTGATAACATATATTACCAGTTGGCATAAAAAAATCTTAACACAGTATTATCTTGCTACACTACTGTTTCTTACATGTATAGCTTTCATTGCTTCTCCTGACAAATTTTCCATGGATTTATATAATAATATTGCATCATCACATTTTAAACCACAAGCTTCTATCTTTCTATATCAATGTTTATTTTTCATGTTAGTAATTTTTTTAATATTTTTTAATTTTATAATTTACATAGTCTTTCTTCTTTTTTCTGCTCATTTATGAAAATAAATTATACTTAGATTTAAACATTTTCACTACTAAGCTCTCATTACTGTTCCTTTATCCATTTTAATACTTTATATAAGTTTAAAGAAGCAGAATAAAAAAATGGATTTAACAACCACAGTCCCCTTTTATCTTCACTCATATACAACACATCTCTTTTCACTGGGTTTAATCTAGAACCCCACATGAATGTGAAAAAAAAAAACAAACAAAAAATACAATTGCATTATTTTGTTTTCATATTTTTCTGGAATCGTAGCTGCATTTGACAAATATGCTTCCTTCCCTGTTAACAATGAAGTTACCAAATTAAGTTTTTTTTTTTGAATGACAGTTTATGTTTCCGAAGAAAACATATTTCTTTCATTTCTTTTATCATTTTTCCATTGAATCATAATAATATTTCTAAATTATATTCCTAACACAGATAGTTCATTCATTGAAGAGTACATACCCCTTGTTTCAAAATATTATCCAAATCCTTACTTTCATCTTAATTTAATGTCATCCCCATTTCTTTAAACATCCATTCTAACAAAACGTCACCTCCATCATCCATATTTTATTATTAGCAACAATGATTATATTGTCTGCATACGTCAAAAGTACGCAAATCATGAACATTTTATAATCTGTGTTATTTAATATAACAGACTCAATTTTTTATTTATTTTCTTTCATCTTTCTTCTATATGAATTTTAATATCTATTATCCATAATTTCTCATAAACAAATCTTTCATTTAACCATGCATTCAAAACATTTGTAAAATATTATCTTTGCCAATTCATTAGGTTTTATATGTTCAACATCCTATCCCATCAGGACCTGAAACAAAGTCTACATTCACCTTCTTAAGTACCTTATCCACATCCTTCATGGTCATTTCTTTTTTCAAATTCTTTCTTGTTTTATTTTTCTGACTTCACATACTCTCTTATTTTCCTTCTTCTTACTTTTATACTTATCTTCCACATACTGTACTACAATATTCATAATCTGTTCTTGTGTTTTTTACCTCTCCGTTTATAGTTTTAATTTCACTCATTACACTGCTATCCTGCTTTACTATTTTATCCAGATATGCAGACACCTCCTCCCTTTTTCCTTGTAAATATTTCTTTTTAAATAATAAAGACATATTTTTCTTGATTTCTTTTATATATTTCCTGTTTTTCTATCACAATATAACTTGTATTATTCTCAAAATTATCTGATAGATCCTTATGTATTTTCTCATAGTTTCCTTTTTCCTTCCTTTCTTACATCATTCCGCCACTGAAAAGAAAAACTTTTTTTATATTTTTAAATCATTCCACCATTCAGACCATTTTTATATAAATCTCTTAAAGTTATATGATCCTTCCATAACTGTAATAATAGCCATTTCCACTTCCATTTCATAATTTCTCATTTATCCTTTTTATCTCGTTTCCTATTCTAATATATTCCTTTTGTTCCATCACCTCCAGCCATATTGCCAAATGGTCTGAAATTACTTTCAGCAGACCATTTTTAAATGGTCTGAAAAACCCATTACAACTGCTTCACCTTCTGCTATACTCAACTTTATGATAACACAAAATAATCAATTTAATATCAAAGTATGCCCCTTCTATAGGTCAGCTGACTTCAGTTTCACACAATTACCACATTTTACAACTTCTTGTATTTTTCTTAGATCATTCTCTTTCTTATTACATTTCCACCTTAAATTATAATTCAAATCTCCAGCTATTATAATATTTATTTTAACCACCACATAATGTAATACATGAAACAAATTCTCTCTTTCCTTAATAGTAACATAAGCATATAATGCTATAATCCTATATATTTTTTCTATTTCACATCCACAACAGTTCACTTCCCATCTTTACCAATGTTACATCCAAAATCTTCATTGTCGTTTTACACAACACAGCTACTCCAGAGAAACACTCATTTCCTATGTTCCACATTATATTAATTTCTCTGTTTGCATTTGTCAAAAACATTACATCCTCTAGTACAATAACACCCACAACACATTTAGTATACCATTCCAAAATCCCTATCCTTCTTTCTGAATTAATAATGCTATTCATATTTACTGAAAGCACTCAACAAATGACTACTTTTCCTTCTTTGTAACTTGGAAGAATTTATATATTTCAGTCTCAGCAAACAACTTGAGCTAGAAAACAACCTGTGACTCCTCCAAAATATCACAAGCTTTTTTTTCTGTTTCAACACTCCTCATTTCTGCTCATTCCACCATGATCTCCTTCTCACACACCATTGTCTCAGCTGCCACTCTGCTAGGTATGGCATGTGCACACTCACTCTCTACCTCTAAGACTAATAGTAGGGTTTTTTTCATTGAATATAACAGTCTATATACAGTATTTACAGTATTTACAATTATTTACATCTTACATTACAACTTGATATAACTTTACATTTCCAATATTTCAATTATTCCCCTCACTCAAAAATCCACAATCAAAAATGTATCATTTTTTAAAATTTACACCAATACCCATTGCCTATTATATTTTATCTCATTTAATCTTTCATTCCATGACAGGACAAACCAATAACCAAGGCACTAACTAAATTTGAATGAAAAAAAGAAAAAATATAAAGAAAAATACTCTTTTAAAGAGTGCTTTCATCAGTAGGTACACTTCATCAGATTACCATCAGTAATCTGATGAAGTCAAGTGTATCTACAGACAAAAGTGCTCATTAATAGAGTATTTTTCTTCATATTTGTGGCGGTTAATCTTTCATTCCATATGAACCACAATATATAAAACAATTGTTTTTATTTCTTTCATACCCTTTGTTCTTTTGTTACCATAATATCCCTATTCTAGCATGTCCATGTTTATGTCTTTTACAATTTTTGAATAATTTAATATATTAATTTTATATATTTTCCCATAATTTTCTCACTTTTATACAATTTAAGAAAGCATGTTCTGTCATCTCAATCTATACACAATGGTTGCATATTCTTTCCTGAATTCTTTTATGTGGCATATTTGGTTTGACAGGCAATTTACTTATCATTAACGTCCACATAAAATCTTCCCTTCTACCTCTCCCAGTAATCCAATTCCTTTACTTTTATCCTTGTTGATGCTCAGATCAAGCATATTTAAGTACTTACTTAATTTTCCAATTCCCTGTTCCATCCATTTCTTATTTTTAGTAATTAATACTATATCATCTGCATTAGAAAAACTGAGACATAAATCCCCTCTATTATCCTATATCTTGCTATGTTCAGTTCTCTATTCATTATGTTTGCAATCACATTCATAACTAATACAAATAATATGCTGCTTGCTGGACAACCCTGTCTTATCCCACACTATTCTTATTTCTTTACTTAACCATCTATTTAGCATTATTTTAATAACATTATTCTCTTATACTAATCTTATAACTTTTATTTTGTTACTTACATTATAATCTCTGGATATTCTCCATAGTTCCTCATATTGTATTCTATCAAATGATTTGTTTACAGCTGTAACCAATACTTTAGTTTCTACTTTTGTGTTTATAATAGCATCTCTCATCTCTCTTAACACCCTTAATAAATCCCGACTTCCTTTCCCTTTTTTTCTAAAAATCATAGGTTCTATCAGTCTATCCATGCTTTTTCCTAATCTTTTCCCTATTATTCTCATAAATATTTTATAATCGGTATTGTTTCATACTACTGATCTCCAGTTCCTGTTTTCCTTCTTCCCCTTCTTCCATAGGAATTTCATGGCCCCCATACATACCCCTTTCCATTTATCCTATTTTTTAACCATTAATTTAAAACCTCTACAAAATATACCTGTTTCCATTTTTTCTTCCTAGACTACATACGATACTCAATTCCATCTAATCTTGTAGCTTTCTCCATATCCAAGTCTTTTAAAATTTCATCAAGCTCTCCTATATTTATATATTTTTCCATACTCTCATTCTCTTCTTTATTTAATTTTATTTACCTCCCATGTGTGCCTCTCTTTTATCTCTGTCTTCCTAAATTTATTTTTATATACTGCTTTATTACTTCCAATATATCTTTGTGTATTCACTTTTTCCCCTTCATTGGTTTCAAATTCTCTTATTACTCTGCCATTTTCTCTCACCATTTTACTCAAATATGGTGCTACATCATCTTTTTGCCTTGTAAAATAACATTTTCTTAATCTTTTCTTGATACAGTTTATAGATTTCATAGCTTCATATGAGGTTACTAGGCTATTGACCCGAGGGTTGTTTTAAGCCTAGCCTATTACATCCATTATATTTCAAGAGAAAAAGTCTAGTCAATGCCTAAGATTATTGCTAGTAATGACTGCCCATGTCCAAGAGGGATGTGGGAGCTATTTTCAGTAAGAATTTGTGATTTTCCATCCATTCATCAAGGCTCCTTTTCAACAGAGTCATAGAGGTGTTCTGCTTAACATGAACTGGTAGCTTATTCCAGAGAAGTGGCAACTTTTGTGAGATGAATTTGTCTCTCAAGCATGTCCTATTTAAATTGCAGGCCAGATTTAAGTCATTGGAGTGGCTAATTCTAGTCCCATTTGACTTATGGATGTGCAGCAAATTCATCAGGTTGGGGTCAGAGATTGCTCTGTAAGCCAGGCACAAGTCTCCCTTAGCAGGCTATATGCTACTGAGTACAGTGACAAAGACTTCAGTCTGTCGGTATAAGGCATGTGCTAAAGACCCTGGATCTTCTTAGTTAAAAATATCAAGGGTCTCTCCAGTAGCTGCAGGTGCCTGGTATGGTACCTACCAAAGGGGGCATTATACTCAATTATGGGCCTAATAAGTGATTAGTATATGGGGTTATAACCTCTTTTCTCTTGAGACTAATCAAATATGTGACATAGAATGCCTTTCTTACTACAGTGGACACATGGTGTCAAAGGTTAGGTCACAGTCTACTTGTGTGCCCAAATCCCTCACTACAGTGTTTGTACTTAAGGTATTGTGGTTTATTCAATAGTAGGGCCATTGCTTTTACCGAAGGGGATGATGATGCATTTTTTTGCATTTAGTTTGAGTCCACGGTTTAGGCACCAATCGGTCTGTGTAAGCCCCTCTTGGAGTACACTTACATAATTTGGGGAGTCAACGATCGTGCCAAGTTTGCAGTTGTCAGCAAACTTGGTCGGTCACGGCCCCTTTGTTTTGGCCTGAACTTCTGAGAAGTAAATACCAAACAAAAGGGGGCCCAGGACTGACCCTTGTGGAACCCCACTGGTGACAGGTCTGCTGGTTGAGGTGGAGTCATCCACTTTGATGGCATGTGTATGATTAGTGAGCCAATTTGTGACCCACCTAACAACAAAGGGGTTGACATTATGATAGGTAAGTTTGTTAATAATGCCTGAATGGAGGATTGTGTCAAAGGCCTTTGCCAATTCCAGATATGCTGTGTGCACAGATTTGCCCTCATCTATGTCCCTAGTCACATTTTTGAAGAAGTCTACTAGGTTTACCAGGCATGATTGACCCTTTACAAAGCCAAAATGGGTTGGATCATGGGTTTGGATGTCACTTATATCATTATTTATGAGATCCATGATGATACATTCCATGACCTTGCAGATAAGGCCAGTCAGGCTTATGGATCTATAATTCCCTAATTATGTTGCTAATCCACCTTTGTGGAGGGGGATAATGGTCATGGTTTTCCCTTCAGCTGGGACAAATCTTGTATTCAGGCTGTAGTTAAATAGGGTGCCTAAGGGGGTTGCTAATTCCTGTTTTAGTTTGCATAGAATGCAGCCTGGGATGCCATTAGGACACATAGAGGCTACGTTTTTTGCCTTAGACATAGCTTTGATGACCTGTTCTTTAGATATATAGGGCAGGGGAGCTGTTGAAGGTATGGTTTGTGATATGTTTGGAGGGGATAAAGGGGAGAAATTTCCCCCAAACCTGTACACTAGTAGGTTAGCAATTTCTGCAGGATCAGTGTGTGTGATATCATTTGGCACTAGTTCAGTACACATCTGGGTCCTACCTTTTAGGCAACAGATTTAGCTGAAGAAAGCCTTCTGGTCATCCTTAGCTGTATTTGCTAAATTGTTCTCGAAGTTGCCCTTAGAGAAGATTTTATAAGTTGTCTTATTTGTTTATTTAGTCTTAGGAGGGTACTTTTCCAGTGCGTGGACCTCCCTTTGGTATTCTTAGACAACAGCTTCTTACACTTGTATAATTTATTTATGGGAGATGTCCAACAGAGTGGCTTGTTTTTCTTGAGACTTACTTTGGACTCATCAGGCACAGCCGTGTCTATACAGTTGTATAAGTGCTGGTACAGGACATCAGAGTATACTTTACTATAGTTGCCAAGACCATCTGTGGGGACTGGAGCTTGTAAATCATTTATACCAATCCCTAGGAGGGTATAGTTGATTTTGGTGAAGTTTTTTAATCTGACTTCACCTCTGATGGGTTCTGGAGTTATTGACTGACTTGTGATCAGATTTTACTAATGAGGGTCCTACATATACAGTAGTGCAATGGTCTCTCATGCTGGTGAGAACCAGGTCAAGTATATTTGAACCTCTTATAGGATTTTGTACAATTTTCAAGGAACTTTTGTGCAAGTAAGTTGGCACTCATATAGGTTTCCCAGTTTATGGTAGGATAGTTAAAATCCCCCAAGACAAGAGTGTTAGGTTGTATTTTGATTGGCACAAGTAAAGCCAGATAAGCTGCATGAGCATCTTGGCTCATGGAGGGGGACCTGTAATGAGCAATAACTTAAAGGGGTCTTACCCACAGTAATCTTTTTTCTCATAAGGATTTTTATTATTTCTTAATATTTCTCTGAATACTGTTTGACTTAACCTATATTTTTTGCTTTTCTTTCTCTGTTTTCATTGCTTGACATTCTAAAAAACATTTTTATACTTCCTTTTAAAACTTAACCACCACTCAGTCAAATTTTTATAAAATATTCTCATTTCTACATGAACTTCTCATAATCAGTCAGTTTCTTTTCTCTCTTCATTTAAATCTTTTTCATTCAACCTTTTACTACCTTTACCTATCGTTATGTGTTCTTCCATTTCTTGAGAAACCTGTTTCCTTTGTTCCTCTTTCTATAATATTCAAGTTACCATATATTATGAATTAATCAATTTCTGTTTTAATCTTATTTCTTTTATATGTCCATTGTATATTATCCCATACATATAACTTTCTACTTTTCATTATTTCATAAATCATTTTAACATCATTCCATTCTTTCTTTCTTTTTCCCAAATCACAATTGAAATCTCCCACCAATATTATTTTCATATGCACACTCACATAATTTAGGATTTTTTTAACATTTCCTCTCTTCTTTTTTTAGTAACATATGCATAATTTGCAATAGTTCTGTATACATCCTTCTCATATCTGTTGTCCTGCCTAGCTCTACTAAAGTATACTCTAAAATTGTAACTGCTTCATTACATAGTACAGCAATCCTTGAACATGTATAATTTCCCATGTTCCATACAATTTTCCCAGCCCATATGTTTTCATCTGGTTAATTTCATCCTCTGTTAAGATTATTGTATCCTCTAGGATAATTACATGCATGTCAAGTAACATACGCCATTCTAATACAACTAACTTTCTTTTAACATTTTTTATACTATTAACGTTTTTTGATAATACTCTCAAGTTCTTCCATATCTATTATATTTTCAGCTTACCCCTTATCTTTTTGTTTATTTTCTTTCATAATCACCTTTTTATATTTTCTTTTCCTATCTTTCACTCTTCCCCTATTAAATTTCTTTTAACTCTTACTATTTTCCATTTACTGTCTTCCAGTACTAATTTCTCATCTTCATTATTCTCCTTTTTTTATGTTTATATTTTCTTCTTGTATGATATTTTGCTTTTCATGCTCACGGATATAATTTTCTGCTACATCATGTACACGTTCCGGGTCTACTTCTTTTGACCTAACTTTCATTTGCCTGACACTCATTTCCCTGACCCCACTTGACTGAAATTTCATTTGCCTGACACTTCATTTGCCTGACACTTCATTTGCCTGACAAGTATTATTAGCAAGAAAATGGAATATGCCCCCTTCCCCACTGCAGTGCGACCCTGGAGTTAGAATATATAGTTAGGGGGGTTGTGGGGGGCACAGGCCCCCACAACGGGGGTGTCGGGGGCGAAGCCCCCCACTTCATTTCATATGATATTGTTAACTTTTGATGTAATATTGCTTAGTAACAGAAAACACAC
Organism: Protopterus annectens; assembly: GCF_019279795.1. Taxonomy (NCBI): domain Eukaryota; kingdom Metazoa; phylum Chordata; order Ceratodontiformes; family Protopteridae; genus Protopterus; species Protopterus annectens. Next base: position 647,145,400 of record NC_056741.1, read on the forward strand.
ACCCCCTCTAACTATATATTCTAACTCCAGGGTCACACTGCAGTGGGGAAGGGGGCATATTCCATTTTCTTGCTAATAATACTTGTCAGGCAAATGAAGTGTCAGGCAAATGAAATGTCAGTAATTTGGTCTCAGGCAAATGAGTGTCAGGCAAATGAAAGTTAGGTCAAAAGAAGTAGACCCCACGTTCCTGTGTCTGCTCTTTTTGCTCTGCATGTAGTTGTTCTTCACAATTAACTGAATTGTGTCCCATTTTCTCACATTTTCACACATCAGTTCACATTTCTTTGCTTTGTGTTCCACCTTTCTACAAACAAAACATCTTCTCTTATCACAATTGCTTATTAAATAAGCACTCTTTCCACACACACAAAAAAAAAGTTTTCAGTTGTCCCTTATATCTTACATAACATCTGACCCAGCCTAAACAGAACAAGTAAAGTTCATGGGAGACTTTGTGCAGAATTTGACGTCTGCATCAAGCAACAACCTAAGCTCAAGAAAAGACAATAATAATGTTTCCCCAATGGGGTACTTAACTTTAGATGTCTTGAAGAAGTGGAGCAAACTAATTGATTTGACATTTGACTGTGGCAGAAATGTTCTGAGGTCTGTGTGTGCAGACGTCACATTTAAGGCCCCTGGTTTATGGCCCTGCATGTGACATCCCACACACTGGCAGCAACCAGGCTTGAACTTTTGCATAGGAGCTGACATTCGGGTCACCTGAGGTGTAGGATCCCACAGTAAGAATACTGACACATGAGAATAGAAGGACATCCTCTGTTTCCTTCAACAGTTATTATACTTGGAATATGTACAATATTATCTTTTTCCATCTTCAAAATAATGCCACAATCCCATACCCCAGTCCATAAGCCTCTGTCATCATACATTTTTGTAGTGTTCATCACTTCTTTGCATACAGTTTTTAAACAGTTTTTCAATGCTTCCTTATCTACTTCCATTTGAAATTGTACAGCAATTCTCGTTTTGTTTTTCATATTAAAAGTCTGCACCACATAAGAATTCAACAGACTTCAATCTTTCCTTTTTTCAAACCTCTCTAAAAAATTTTCCATATATTGCTCAGTCTAAAATATGTCACAAAAAGTCTCTGTATTAAGGTGAATAAAGGTTCTTACCTTGTTAAGTGATATTCACAAGGATGCAATAACTGTATCCAATAACTTATATCTTTCAAGTTCTTATTCTTCCTTATTGCTGAAATGTACAACAAACTTCTTCATGACCTCTCTTTCTCCAGCTCCCTCTTGTTTGTTTCTTGTCTTCTTTCAGCGTCATCAAATATGATTTTTTTCCCTTGTGCAGCTTGTTTCACTTCCTTCTTCTGGATTGTATCCTTAATGTTGTCCCGGGATGCTGCTACTTCACTTTCTGGTTTACTTTGCACAATCATCTCCTTGAGATAATCATCCTGCAGCCCTCCTAAACTGGAGGGGTGCAACAGCACAGTGTTGTGGTGACTCAAAAAGGTTTCACTGAAATAGATCCTCTGAATCTTCTATACATCCAGCCAACTTCTTTGATAACTTTTTATAAGGCTCACCTGCCTTTTCTAATACTTCTGATCCTTCCTTATCTCTTACTCATGCCTCCTTAACTTCTGACTCCTTCTCTGACTCAACCGATGCCTCTGATGACCGACTATCAGCATTCAGTACAGCAACATCTCCTTCTCAGACATCCATTCTTACTCTCACTAGCTTCCTGCTTCTCTGGGCTGCCTTCACTCCTGGAATGGAAAACAGGAATTGCGACAATAAAAAGAGTCCCCATGTGTGAAAGGCTAGGGGAACTTCCCTGATGCCATCACCAAACTTCGGCAAGGTTGCATAAGTATCACTTTGGGTCTTCCTTGAAAAGAGGCTACTAGCCTAGTGGTACTAACATGGTCAACAAATGATAAATAAATGAAATACATTTTATTTATACATTTTATTCAATCAGGAAAGTATGATGCCGCGGTGGTGCAGCAGTAGCGTTGTTGCCTCACAGCAAGAGGTTCTCCCGTTCGATTCTCAGCTGGAGTGCAGGGACTGCCTTCTGTGTGGAGTCTGCATGTCGTCCCTGCGGTTTGGTGGGCATTCGAAATAAATGGGTGAGCCTTCGCTGAAGGTTGAATGTTGAGCTGGCACCTCGACGTTCGTGAAAATCTACTGCCAATCATTAGCGGACCGGAGTTCCGCTGTGGCGACCCCTAACCGGGAAAAGCCAAAAGACAACAACAACATTCAATCAGGAAAGTGTCATAGTAAGTATATATGCATTTTCTGAAAAATAGAAAACTTTTAAATGTAATTACTTGTGTTATTTGGTAGCTTCAGTCCTCACTTATTTTTTTGCAGAATAACATATTTTATAAAGAGTGGAGTGAAACTCTAAGGCAAAATCAGAAACATTGCTCAAAATCAAAGGCATCTAAAAGCTGAGACTATACCTGCTGACTTTATCATAATTTACTGAAAAATTAACATGGCTCCAGGACAGTGTTAAAACATATATATGTTACTATTTAGAGGTAAGCATTGCATTTTTATAATCACTTGAATGAGATACCATTCCCTCTCCCTCTAGAAAAGGAAAGCATAAATTAAATGCAGAAAGCTAAATAAAGGGGTCCCACTGATTTGACTGGCATGTCAGTATTTCCTTTTAAACTAATCAAAGACATTAAGGTTATATAGGTGATTATCTGTTGTGGGCATTATGTTCATGGATTGGTTTGTGATGCTGAGATCCCGCATGACATTGCCTAATTTACTATTTGAATAAGGAACTGCAGTGCAGATATATGCTATATTCTGTACAAAATTCAGTCCATAAATGTCAAATAATGATTTCATTATTATTTTTTGGGAGTATTTCTCAAATACCTTCACCATTCTTTCAATTCTAGTGACAGCATATTAATGCATGACTGACCACATATGAGATAAGGGAGTCTATATCAGATCATCGAAATGGCTCATTATCAAATGCCGTAATGTTGAACTGCAAAACCCGAACCCTAACAATATTGAAACCTCAAAACAGCGAATTTTTTCCCAGGGAAAAAATTTACTGTTCCGAGAAACACACATACACCACAAGCACACTAAAAAGCAGCAATCCACACACATACATTTAAAAGTTACATCTAACCCTACACTACTCTGCACATACACTATCTATCCACTTACCTTAACCCAGACCCTAACTCTAAGGTCCATTACTATCGCACACTCACCTCACCCGCACCCTAACCCTAACTCACTTAACCCGCCCCTAAACCCAAATTCTCACTATCGCACACTCACCTCACTCACGCCCTAACCCTAACTCACTTAACCCACCCCAACCCCAAATTCTTTCACAATCGCACACTTAGCTGACCCGCACCCTAACCCTAACTCAGCCAACCCGTGCCCTAATCCAAATGACCACACAATCACACACTTACCTTAACCCAACCTGTAACTTTCCACCGCATTGCTAAAAACAGCGAATCCACAACAACGGCCAACCAAATTCTTTCCCTATGAAATAATTTGGTTTTGTGCAGCTTCGCTGTTTTCAGCATTTGCAATATTGGGTTCGATATTAGATCATTTGAAATTCTGCCGTTTCGATGATCTAATATAGACCCGAGTTAAGATCAGCTATAACAGATGAAAATGTTCTAAATGTTCCATTCTTGCATGTGTTGCAGTTGTGATTTAGAAGAGAGAAGAAGGTACAGTTGTCTAAGTTAAACTTACCATAACACTAGGTGTTCAAATGATCACTGCTGCAGTAGCCTTAGCTATATGGGTTATATCCTGCTAAGGATATAATAGCTGGCCAGCTTCCAAAACATCCGGGCACATTCTACATGCCCAAACTGTCAGGCACCTTGAGATGAGCTGGCTAAAAGACAAATTTTGGCATAAAGTCCTGAGGACCTTTCCCACCTGCAAAGCAAGGGAGGCTGAGCCCTGAAAGGACAATACTAGGAACAACAAATAGTATGTTCATACCCTGGCAAAAAAACACACTAAAAACGGGGGTGATGGAGGGAGGGAGTGGCTACTGCAGCAGTGATCATTTAAACATCTACTGTTATAATATAAGTTTCACATACACAACTGTATTAGGTTTGTCATATTGATCACTGCTACAGTAACCCTAGCTATATGTGTAGATTACCTAAGCTAACTACATTTGCGAGATGGAACAAGAAGAGTCCAGGAACCCCTGGAGAATGGTCCTAACAAAGCTTGATCATGACCTACAGAAGGAATCAAGCTTATAGCTCTTTGCAAAAGTATGTACAGAGGACCAAGTAGTAGCTTCTAGAATATTTCTAGGATCCAACACTTTCCAAATAGCCATAGGTGAAGTCAAGACCCTGGTAGAGTGGGCCTTGACCCTGCCTAGAATAGTTTTGCTGTGGTGACTATAACAAAGGGTAATAGCCTTAGATAACCATTTGGGAATAGCAAGTATTGACACAGATATCTGTCCCTGCATCTTCCTGTTTAGATTCTGAATCTTGAATCACTTCATGAAAAGAAGAGTCCCTCTTTTTTTTACCAGAAACTACTTTAATAGAAGGATCAGTAGCTGGAATTAAATCCTGAGCCAGACCTAGTAAACTACTATACAAATGAAATTGAGGAGGAGTAGATAATAATTGGTTTTCTGTTTCTTTTTGAAAGGAAAAACGGAGCTAATCATGTTACTAATGGCAGTGGCAGCTTCTCCAAGGATAGGCACAATATTCTGACTCAACTGGGAAACCTTCTCTGTTCCTACTCCCAAGAGCAACAAGACTGGCTCTCCCTTACCCACTGAGGGGACCCCAACAGCTGCAGAGGACATGGCTAACCCCAGTCCATAGTGGCTGTAGGTGCTACACCAGAGAGATCTGGGGTAAAATATGAGTAGCATGAGGTACAACAAATGGCCACAACAGAGTCACCCATCTGAAGCTGAGGCAAATTGCTGGTTTGCTATGGTGGCAAAAGCTGTTTGCTTATTTTTTTTTCATTTTTGTGGCTGGAAGAAAGGCTGACAGTGTGGCCAGTTGTCTGTTCCATGATCAGGCTGAAAATTCTGCCTCTTTCCTGGGAAAGACAAGCAACAACTGCTAGTAAACACTATGAGTCCACAAAAGTTACTTTTTTGACAGAAAACACAGCAGATACTACTTTAAAACACAATTTTAGGCCAGGAAAGTAAAACAAACAACATTTCTCCACAGAAAAGAAAAACTATGTTACAGTCTTGAGACAGTCCATTAAACACAGCACTCCTAGCTTTAAAATAACTTTCCTGAATTGGGAAGTAATAAAATATCAACAAAATAAAGAACATGGAAGCTTTTTTCCTCAAAGGGAACTAATCTGCCCATCAAAGGAAAGCACAAGTTGACTGTCAATCTTCAAAAGCCTAAGAGAAGTATACTCTTTGATGGTAGTAAATCTCTGAAGGTTTTTGCAATCAAATGTGTCTTTTAGTCAACTCAGCTCAAGCTGTCTGACAGTTTGGGCATGTGGATAGAGCCCTGGAGCTTTAAAACTGGTCCACTGTTATATCCTGTCAGGATATTATCCATATAGCTAAGGCTACTGCAGCAGTGATCAATATGATGAACACCAGATTGCAAACCATGGATGACTTAGATACATGGCAGATTACATACATGCTACACTCACAATGGGAGGACATAAGCATGGAAGACACACACACACACACACACACACACACACACACACACACACACACACACACACACACACACATTAATGCACACTACAAACATATACACATACGCATGCCTATGCATGGATCCCCTTCAGATCACTAAAACCCCATATAATCGAAGGCTGGATTGTCGAGACAACAATATTGGAAACCCATTTCAGCAAACAACTGTAGCAACAAAGATCTTCACAAGGTACGGAACCTGTTGGCCACCAAGGTGAACTTTGCCCTTTTCCCAACTGTAGTATGATCTCAGAGTTGATATATTTAGTTAGGGTTGTGTGGGGAGAGCAGCCCTCTACACTGGGGGTGGGGGTGTAGTCCCCCACCTGGGTGGGTTAGGAATGGTGCAGTTTAGGTTTCGTTAATTTTTGGATGACTGCTTACTTACCCTGGGAAGATCTTCGTTGCTGCAGTGTTTCACTGAAATGTGTTTTTGATATTGCCATCTTGACGATCCAGTCTTCGATTATATGGGGTTTAGACAATCTGAAGTAAACCTTTATGCATACAAACACACGTATACATGACACATGTGCACTCACTTGAATACACACACATGCACACACGCACACACACACACACACACACACACACACACACACACACACACACACACGTGCAAAGGACTGCATTAACTCTGATATGAAGAAATTTGAAAAATGCCCAATGAAAAGGCTTGCTTTAAAGAATAATTGAATCAAGTCGTGCCCTTTTCTTAGAGATACAAAAATATTTATAGGACAACAGCACAAATACAGGCCATGTTTTGAAATGTAAGCATCTAATTAAAGCCTGTAGCCTCAGAAACTACTAATAATTTCAAATTCCAACCAAAGGAAATGAAGGGATGTCATTCCTGTGTGTTTCTGCTCATTTTCCTTATTGTTTATATATAAATATATATATATATATATATAGATATATATATATATATATATATATATATATATACACACACACACACACACACACACACACACACGACACCTGGAGACTGACTGGCATTTAAGAGATTACCTAATGTTTCTACAAATATATGTAGCATGTATTGCGTATATGTGGGTGAAAAACATTTTATAATATTTACATTCAGACTATGTCCTTAGTAAATGCATTCACCAAATCACTTTCTAATGTATTTAGGATTTAAACGTGTTTTGTATTCTCTGTTATCCATTTTTGTTTCTTATAAAATGAAGAATGAATGAACATGTGAGGCAGAAACTTAAGCAAGCACATTATCTTATGGTCAGGAAATGCATATATGTATTAACACCTATCAAGGTATTTGAATGAAAATGAAATAAAAACAGAGCTAAAATACAGATCAGAAAAATTGTACTCTTGTCTTTTTATCATGTCACTTGAATAACAGGCTGAATCATCAGATACAGAAGGAATAATGGACGGATATGAACAGTTGAAACATTATGTGTCTGGCTTAAGATGAAAAAAAGTTGGAGACCTGGGAGTAGGTACGTGTCCTCTTATATCAGAATAATGGAGTTCTGTGAAGCTTGGTGCTAAATCAGATGTATGCATGTGACATGCTCTTTGACATTCATAATTAATTCATTTAGCACATCAGATTTCCACTGTACTGCATAATGTCTACACACACACACACACATATATATATATATATATTCAGTAGATATGTTGTGAATAAAAAAATCAGTGCACAAATAATCGTCATGTTGCAAGCTGAAGGCTTCAGGCATTTATTTGTTCATTCCATCTGTCTATAAATAGCATACGTTCTCATGTCTGTACTTATCACAGTGGACAGGTTCATTCATGACATGAAATGCAACAGACTCTTGCAGTGCCAGGAGTTCCCTTGCTATTTCTTTAATAAAAGACATTTATGTGATTGCCTTTTAGAATTCACTATAATTTCAGCTCAGTTAGAGGTCTGTGTGTGGGGGTGGGGGGGTATTTACTGAGAGTGTTCCAACACTGGTTGCCAGGTAACAAAAAAGGAGGAAAAACACAGGTCATCATTAATGCTTTTGAGCTTTGTGAACAAACCTCTAGACTCCAGAGAAACAGACGAAGATTAGTGCCTGGTGCTGCCTGACAAAATGTGACATCTCCAGCAGCGACAGTTAACACTTCATCTTCCTTCAGCCTTTTGAATTACTGAATCACTGCAGAAATATATCTGGTACCCAAGGACTATTTTTCTACTGGTGCAGGCTGGATGCATTCATATAACTTTATCTCTACATAAATATTAAAGATTTCCCATAAGGGATGGCCAGTTTATTGAAAAATATAGTCACATGACAGTGTACCTACAGTTTTGGGTTTCAGAATATTATATTTATAGTTATATTTTACAGAAAGCAGCATTCATTCTTTTCTTAAATGCAGCTAGATTAATAAATCATGTATTAGAACAGACATGCCCTAATCAAATGAAAACTATTACTTGTAATTTGTTTGGAAAATTCTTACGCTTGACTTATTCACTGTTTTTATTTGTTGTTTAATTGTTGTATTTGATGGCCTGTGGCTGAAAGGGTCCATTAGGATCAATGCATGTACCTTTTAATCAAATGAATAAATAAAAGTATAAATAGTGGAAGACAGGTGTTATGGAGCAAAGTGGCATCATGCACTGTTGCTCAGATTTCAAAGTGCATCAGTAAGTCAATTATGCAAAACACTGGACTGGATCGCTCCCCAGAATGGCAAATTATTCCAACCGTGTGAAACTAAGTAATATATTTGGAACCAGGCCACTTTTAAATTGAACCGTAAGCTACCTCATCTATTTATTTTTCTAATGCTTGCAGTCCTGCAAAGGAAACAAAAATATCAGAAAGGCCAGCAATCTTATGATTTTCTACCATACTAGGAATAGTACATGAACACTGGGTGGTACTCATGGCCGCTATTCTTAGGTGTAGTAGCAAGTTGCACTGCCTGCACCTATGAACAGCTTAGGCATGATTCAGAGATATCAGATACACTTAGGTGCAGCTGTTTGGACCAGTACGAGAATGTAGTATGCAAATTAAGATATAATTAACTGTAAAGGAGGAATGAGTGAAAAATATGTGATTATCTTACACAAATTAGGAGCTCTTCCTGCTTTTGTGTTATTCATAGTCAATTTATTATGTGCATTTGCACTGTGCACATAAAGGATATACAAAGCAAAGTCATGCCTTTTCCACCTACATTGCTTTTCTTGCCAGATTTGCTATTTCCCATTCTGCTGTGCTCATCTTGGCCACACCAAAATTAGCTGCACCATGCAGAGGTCACAGGCAAAGGCTATCCCATCTAAATGTTGCTGAATAAGAAATCCTGGACAGGTTTACAGTTGGCAAGAACACAGTATGGACTTTGGTGAGTTTGTATGGCCCACAGATGGGGATGGAGGATGTTTTGCCTAATTGCCTTCCTATACCTATGGATACCAAGGAATGTATAACTGTGAAGATTGGGTGAAGATAGGTGAAGGCTGCCAGCCTAGCCAGATAGAATTTTGGAGATAATTCTGTCATCTGTAAATATTAATGTAACCCAGGTAAGTGTGAAGAATGATGTAATATAACCCGGGGAAGTGTGAAGAATGATGTAATGTGAACTAGGAATGTGATTTTAAAAACAGAGAGAATCAAAAGCATTATGCATTTTTGTCTTGACCATCCAACTCACCAGCACTGTCTTGCTCTATATGTAAGTTTATCTTAGACTTGTGTTTTCTCTTAGAAATAGCTAGAAACTAAAAAGATTAGACTAAGTGTTTTTCCTGTGATGTCAGAACCGTACTACTGAATTATTTAAGTATTTCTCTGTGATCTCTGAACTATTGGCTAGCACTGTGTAGTAAAAAGTATTGTCTTGTGTTTTGACTATTTGTTATTAAATATTTTTAAACCCTTTCAACTGTGGCTGTTTTTGTAGAGATAATTTAAGCTCTTCAGAGTACTTGCATGCCTGTGGCAAAATTGTACAAAGCCGCTCCAATAGCTTTAGCCACAGGCTATACTACCAATTAGATAATAATATTGCACACTAATAATTGGGCGCCCTTTTAAGGGCCTTTGAGTAGCTGATAAATATTAGAGGGTGGTGGCAGCTGATACTACAGTATAGTCTGGGAACAAGGGGCACAGCTGGAGAACCTGTGCCAGCCTTGACCAGGAGTGTCTTTGTGGTTGTAGAAACTCTTCTCAAAGTGTGTGTGTGTGTGTGTGTGTGTGTGTGTGTGTGTGTGTGTGTGTGTGTGTGTGTCAGCTACTTGGGGAGGGACACGCACTGGTTGGACAGAGAGGGTGTTGGAGGTTTTAGCTTGACCACTAGGCTGAGATCTGGACCCTATAGCTGTTCCAGTGGGGAGTCTTATTGGGGACCTGGAGAGCAAGGGAGCGACCAGCCCCAGACTGACTGTGATCTCTGTGTACTCTTAAGGGAAATTGCACTTTACTGTGCGTATTTGTTATCCTTTCCTCCTATATGAGATGCCCCTCACTGGTGTTAGTGATGAAGATTGAGGCTCCTTGATTACTGGACCAGGGCGTGGGCATCACATATTAATTGTTTGGCAGTGGTGGGATATTCACACCACATATTAATTGATTGGCAAATACTAATTTGCTTGTAGTCGTGTGGGTAGAGCAAATTCCTGTAGCTGGTGTACAGTGAGCTCTGAAGGTGTTTTGTACTCTAAATCAGCCACGCAGTGAATACTCAGAGTTCAGATCACAATTGTTTTATTTCTTTTGTTAGCTTAGTTAGTCAGGGTGAGCAGACAGCATGTCAGCAGAGGAGTATGGAAAGCTGACAAGGAGCCAGCTGGCGGAGATGTGCGAGGCTAGGGGACTGGTGCATGAAAACCTGAGTAAGGCAGACCTGAGTGCAGCCTTGGTTACAGCTGCATCAGAAAATAGCAACCAGGAGGCAATCAGAATGACAGTGGAGATATAATACCCTCGGAGAATGGACAGCTCAACCTTTCTGCAGAGGACTTAAAAATCCATCTGGAGCTAAAGAGACTTGAGTTGGAGGCCAGGCATTTGGAACTAGAAGCAGCTGAGAGAGTAAGGAGTCTACAGAGTGAGGACAAGGAGAAACTGCAATGTTTGCAGGCTGAGGAGCATGAGAAACTGCTACACCTGGAAGCTGAGGAAAAGGAAAGGCAGAGGAGGCATGAGAAGGAGATGCTGACTCTTCGCCAGAGTCATGGAGGTAATGGAGAAGGGAGTAACTGGACCTCAGAAGCACAAAAAGTAAGTACATTTCTTCAACAGTTTAAAGAAGGGGATAATTTTGATAGTTTCATTCATATGTTTGAGAGGGTATGCAAACAGTATGGTGTTGACCAAAGACTCTGGGTACAGTTCCTGGCCCCCTTACTTCATGATAAAGCTGTAACTGTTTTGTGAAAAATGTCTGACATTGCATGATTTGATTATACTGCTGTTAAAAATCAGTTATTAGAATTGTTTAAGCTAATACCTGAAATGTACAGGAAAAAGTTTCATGAGCATAGATGCAAAGCAGATGAAAGTGTGTGTGAATATGTTGCTGAACTGAGCACTTATTTCCATGGGTGGGTGAGTGGATGTCAGGTCGCCACTTTTGAAGGGCTGGAAGACCTTTTGGTGAGGGAACAAGCCCTTAGCACTTTGCCTGAGGACATGAGGATCTGGTTAGCTGATAGACAATGTGCCACTTTGGATGAGTTGGGGATGAAGGGAGACCTATACCTGGCAAACAGGGCAGCCCTGCACAGGAAAGGGACCCCCAGTACTGCTCATGGATCTAAAGGAACCCATGGTGGGCAGCATAGACTGCTCCAACAGAATCTGCCAGTAGCAGGGGAAGCCACTAGTCCAGGTACACATCCAGGAGCTAGGGTTAAATGTTTTGAATGCAACCAGTGAGGCCATGTGGCATACAGGTGTCCATGAAGGCAAGGTGGGGAAAAAAAGGTGAGGTAGCCAGTAAGTGGTAAAGACAAAATGCCAATAGTAGGTTGTCTTCAGCCAACAAGGGTACCAAACTATGTCCTGATAGGGAGGGATTTGGATGAGGCAGTACCATGTGTTTGTGCAGTTACACACAGTCAGGCTAGGAGACAGGCATGTGGGTCTGGTAGCCTGGGCGAGACCGAGACAGACTGCATACTTGCAGCCAGGACTGGTGAGGTGGTTACTTCAGGGAGGGAGCTACCCTGTAGCAGTGAGAATGAAAGTGAGCCACAGCTGCTTGGGGGTACTGATAGTCCCTTGCACAGAGTGACTGCAAAGGTAGAGGTGAGTAGTAGTACCCAGGCTGACAGTGAGGCACCACCGTCAGAGGATACCACACTTCCTGTGGAAGAGAAGGTGGGAAGGGTTACAAGTAGAGAGCTGAGACAGGCTCAGCTCTCAGACCCTACACTGCAAGGCCTGAGGCAGGTAGCTAGGGAGGCACCTGATTCTCAAGAAAAGGGGGAATCTGTATACTGGGACAAAGGGCTACTATACAGACAGTGGATCCCTGATGGAGTGCTAGAAGGTGAGAGAGTACAGCAGTTGGTAGTGCCTAGAGCCTACCATCTGGCACTTCTAGCCATAGCCCATGATATTCCCTTTGCAGGTCATATGGGCATAAAACGTACAAAGAGGAGTATTATGCAGAGCTTCTATTGGCCTGGAATTCCAGAGATGTAACAGGGTACTGCAGGACCTGTGAGTAGTGCCAAAAGGTAGGCAAGGCAGGAGACAAGGTGAGAGCTCCTTTGATGCATTTACCTGTGATTGAGGAGCCATTTCAGAGGGTAGCTATGGATATTGTGGGTCCTCTGAGTACCCCATGTTCCACAGAGAAAAAAGTATATCCTAGTGGTAGTGGATTATGCTACACGATACCCTGAGGCAATGGCTTTGTTCTCCATTGAGGCAGAGAAGGTGGCAAATGCTGTTAGAGATTTTCAGCAGAGTAGGTTTCCCAAAAGAAATACTGACTGACAGAGGTGCCAATTTCATGTCAGACCTGCTGGCTTGTCTGTGGAAGTCCTGTGGGGTGAAGCACATGAAGACCACCCCCTACCATCCCCAGACTAATGGTCTTGTTGAGAGGTTAAACCCAACAATCAAGTCCATGCTACAGGCATTTGCAGATAAATTTAAAAGGGAGTGGGGACAAACATCTGTCCCATCTGTTGTTTGCTTACAGAGAGGTTCCCCAGGAATGCACAGGTTTTTCACCCTTTGAGTTGCTGTATGGGCATAGGGTGAGGGAACCTCTAGATTTAATATGAGATGAGTGGGAAGGTGAGTGTGAGTCTCACAAGAGTCTGTTGTGGCATACGAGCTAAACCTCAGGACAAGGCTAAGGCTACTCATGGGCTTGGTCCAAGAGAACCGGACAGAAGCCCAACAACAGAAAAAGGTGTGGTATGATAGGAATGCTCAAGCTAGAGAGTATGCTGTGGAGCAGCAGGTAATGGTTCTCCTTCCTGTCACACACAACAAGCTGCAAGCAGCATGTGAGGGACCCTACAAGGTGGTAAGAAAGGTAAGTGATGTTAACTACATGGTGGAACTGCTAGGCAGAAGGCAGGGGCACAAATTGTACCATGCTAACATGATGAAACCATACCATGATAGGGAGGCCCTTGTGCTGAGCATTTGCAGTGGATTGCAGAAGTAGTCTGAGGGAGATCTGGGGACTGATCTCCTCAGTGGGGCTTGGGCTGACACCTCAGTAGAAGGGGTAGCAATGTCCCAGCAGCTATCTCCTACCCAGGTTCGAGAAATCCAAGCAGTGTTGCAGGAATTTGGGGACATATTCACTGGAAAACCAGGGTGCAGTACCCCAAAGGCCTATTAGGAAGGCCCCTTATAGAGTGCCTGAGAGAGTCAAACAGACTCTGAGGGAGGAGGTAACAGAGATGTTGGAACTAGGGGTTATTCAAGAGTCCAACAGTCCCTGGGCCTCCCCAGTGGTGCTGGTGCCAAAGAAGGATGGCAGCACCAGCCTCTGTGTGGACTAAAGGAAATTAGTCACACAGTGTCAGATGCTTACCCGATGCCTAGGACAGATGAGGCCCTAGAGAAGCTGGGTGGGGCTAAGTATCTTACAACCATTGATCTTACCAAGGGGTACTGGCAGGTGCCCTTGACTCCTAGTGCTAGAGAGAAGTCAGTCTTTGTGACTCCTTTTGGCTTGTATGAGTTCACAAAGATGCCCTTTGAGATGAAGAATGCCCCAGCAACTTTCCAGGGGCTGGTAGATGATATCCTAGCAGGAGCAGGAGGGTTTGCCCTTGCTTACCTAGATGATATTGCCATCTACAGCCATTCCTGGTCAGAGCATCTTCAGCATTTCAGGGAGGTGCTGGGCAGACTGCAGAGGGCAGGATTGACCATTAAGCCGAGCAAATGTCAGGTGGGTATGGAAGAGGTCTCCTACCTAGGACATAGAGTGGGGATTGGTAAGATAAGGCCAGAACCTGCCAAAGTGGAAGCCATTCAGGCATGGCCTGCACCTGTTTCCAAAAGCAGGTGAGGGCATATTTATGGACAGCAGGGTACTACAGAAAGTTCATCCCCAGTTATACTACCATAGCTGCTTCCCTCACAGACCTGACAAGGAAGAACAGGCCAGATAAGGTAGTGTGGATCCCAGCATGTGAGCAGGTATTCCAGAAGCTTAAAGAAGCTTTGGGAGGACCCCCTGTGTTAGCCAGTCCAGATTACAGCAAAGAATTTGTTGTGCAGGTGGATGCTTTGAACCATGGGGTGGGGGCTGTACTTAGTCAGATTTCTTCAGAGGGGAAGCACACCCAGTGGTTTATCTCAGTCATCGGCTCCAACCCAGGGAGAAATGCTATGCAGCTGTAGAAAAGGAATGTCTAGCCATAGTGGGGGACTGCAGAAACTTCAGCCTTATCCGTATGGAAGGAAATTCACTGTTATGACAAATCACAACCCCCTAACATGGTTAAACAGAGCCAGCCAGCAAAATGCCAAGTTGATAAGATGGAGCCTGTGGTTGCAAGCATATGATATGTCCATGCAGCACCGTAGTGGGATTAGCAATGCCAATGCAGATGGACTCTCAAGACAGGGAATGGGGTAAGGTACACTTAGATAGACCTAACCCCCTCAAGCAGCATTTCTCAAGGGTCACTTGAAAAACTAGCTTGAGTTCTCCAGTGGGGGGGGGGTATGTGAAGATTGGGTGAAGATAGGTGAAGGCTGCCAGCCTAGCCAGATAGAATTTTGGAGATAATTCTGTCATCTGTAAATATTAATGTAACCCAGGAAAGTGTGAAGAATGATGTAATGTAACTCGGGGAAGTGTGAAGAATGATGTAATGTGAACCAGGAATGTGATTTTAAAAACAGAGAATCAGAGAGCATTAAACATTTTGTCTTGACCATCCAACTCACCAGCACTGTCTTGCTCTATATGTAAGTTTATCTTAGGCTTGTGTTTTTTCTTAGAAATAGCTAGAAACTAGAAAGATTACTTTATTATGTGCATTTGCACTGTGCACATAAAGGATATAAAAAGCAAAGTCATGCCTTTTCCACCTACATTGCTTTTCTTGCCAGCTTTGCTATTTCCCATTCTGTTGTGCTCATCTTGGCCACACCAAAATCAGCTGCCCCCTGCAGGAGTCACAGGCAAAGGCTAACCCATCTAAATGTTGCTGGTTAAGAAATCCTGGACAGGTTTGGAGTTGGCAAGAACACAGTATGGACTTTGGTGTGTTTGTATGGCCCACAGATGGGGATGGAGGATGTTTTGCCTAATTGCCTTCCTATACCTATGGATACCAAGGAATATATAACCCTACTATATTTGCTACTAGGTCCTTCTAGAGACAAACTGGGGACACAGTGGTTATCTCACAGGCTTCTGTCTTGAGGATACTTCAGCAGTCCCTAGATATATCCTTAGCATATATCGATGAATACATCTATTTCCCAGTGTCACCTCATGAACAGTCCAGTACCATGCATGCCCTCTATGGCATAGCTAAGATGCTTGGTATGATAGACTGAACTAATGTTGCCATTAGGACTCTATCTGGACCATGGGGGAGCAGTATCAGAACAGAAAGGGCTACTATTCTATCAACTGCTAGTTAGTGTGTGATTCATTGGGGTGCATCAAAGTGTGAACCCAACATCTTGCAGTGCAAATTCCTCCCATATTTGGCATGAAGCTCATGCTGCCTCCTATACCTGCACAGTAGGATTCCTCATGGTCACCTAGTTGGTAAGTGCAAAGCATTTTAATATTGTTAACCATAGATATTTCAATGTCTATAGAGTGGTATAGGTACTACTGAGTAATCACTCCACTTTTTGATATGTGCCCCCTTCCTGTTTTGTTTTCCAGGTGATTCAGGTTACCTACCTGAACCCTGGCTAATGGCACCAATCTATAACCTGCAGGGAACTGCTGAGGAGTGCTTCAAACCTGTTATGTTGCAGACACAGATGGTCACTGACTGGGTGTTTAGCCTGTTTAAAGTCTGTTTAGGTTGCCTGGATGAGTCTGGTTGCTGCCCATCAGTATGAACATGCTGCTGCATGCAGGATGTTTAATGCCCACTGCATTCTGCACAACATGGTATGCAACTGTCGCAGCCAGTTACTGATGGTGGCAGCACAGATTTCTCTATTATTTCTCCCACCAGTGATGACAGTCTTGGTGGGCAGCTGATGGTAGCGGCACAGCAACCCCTCCAGCAGGCTCGTGCACAGTATGTGGCTGCACAGGCAAAGAAACAGCATCTAGTCTACAACTATGTGCCCTGACATTCACTTAGTAACAGTGGCAGAAAAATAGTTAAACGGATAATAACTGAAGCATTTAGTGTTATTTGTGGACTGTGTTGCTTGGTGAAAGGCCAGCTTACACTACATGTCAGACTACTTATTTTTGAACAATGGAAATATTTTTTTTTCATAAAAATACTATCAGCCATTGTTTGCAGAATGTTGAGAGATAAGTGGCATAAGAGATAGTTATGCTGGAAGAAATGAGTGTTGAAAAGTATGTCTTGTAACACGTTTATGGCTATACTACTGTCATTTTTACTTGCATTGTCCAGAACTGAGTATATAGAACTGCAGACTGCTCACATTAGAAAAAATAGTTTTCTTTTTTTTTCTCACCTTGATATTCTCTGCTTTTGTTTTTTTTTTCAGATTCACATTTGAAGTGTTGCAATAGCTGTATGTGTAAATAGATTGCTAGGTGAGTACTGGTTTCTTTTACTGATTTAAAACTAGGTTATATTTGAAAGGTGTCATTCACAGTGTCCCCTAAAATAGCTAGGGGGGTGTACACATATGAGAACAAGTGCAGGCATGTCAGCTGGATGAGTTCTTCCAGTGACAGGATCCACTGGATATAGGGGTACAGCTTGACATTAACCTAACTGTGCTGTGTGACCTAGAACTTGACTGAAAGGTTCTTACACTTATTGTGGAAGTCTGATGAGGCCTAGCTGTTTTCTTCTTTGTGAAATCCATGAAAATGCCTGCAGCATTTCCTTGAGATGCAGGTGGTATGTGACTTAGACTTCCACCACATATGCAAACAGTTCCTTGGCCACATCCAGCTGTATTCCTAATGTTTGCCTGGTGAGCCTTTGAGTGTGCACAAGGAGTCTGACATGGATGCCATATGTATAACCATACAAGGTATGAGAATTATCTTGTCATTGTGTCTGGCCTCAACCATTTGCATGTACTGGTGAAATTCCCCACATACATCATGCAGTACTCTAACCATGACTACCTGACTCTCAGTGGCAGTAAACTGGGCTTGAATTATGTCACAGCACATCTGGGTAACCAAGGCCTTACATGGCTCTGGAGCTAACTGTGACATATGTCTTCACCTAGCACCTCTGTGTGTAGTGGTAACACTATATACTGCTACCTCTGAAAGGATAGTTTCTAAGAAATACAATGACATACATCTGGAGCACTTCTCCCCGGGCCTCTGCTGACAATTGGCTTTGTTCCAAGTTGGATTTTCCAAGTAAACAAATGTTAAATAAAAATAAATAAAAAAAAAATCAAGGGGTTCAAGCAGTGTACAAGAAGCTGGTGTTAAGCTGTATTGTTTTCCCCATTTGTAGTAACATGCCCTCATTTGGCTGAATATGTGAGACCATGTCTTTGTATAAAGAGTTATCCACCTGCTGTGGTGTAGGTGACCCTTTGATTACATTTTGTGACCGTGTGTTACTGTCCATGCTTTGTGTCACAAGAAGGAGAGTAATGACATCAGTGCCAACAGCCATACTGCTGTCAACATTAGCATGCTGTGCTAAGCCACAGAATAAGTTTGGTTTTAGGCTTTTAGTGTTGACCCTATGAAGAAATGTGCAAATATGTGGTTAATGTGATCTGTGATGGATGGAATTATTTCTACATATAGGTAGGATGAAACAAATTACCATACATTGTCTGTAGATTTTCTGCCACATCTAATGTTAACAGCTTACCTGATAATGAAAAATATAAGCATGGTGTGTGCTTGTGTCATGCCAAATAAGCATCAGAAATATGTAATAAAATGACATACACACACTAACCTTCCACACTACCCAAATCTTATTGTTTTAGTGGTCTGAAGATACTGACACCATTGATAATTCCTGCAACATCCTTGTCAGAGTAATTACCTCCTCAAAGAGATAATGTACTTCTCACCCAGAGGTAAAAGGCAGAAGGAGCACCATCAGTGTAGCTTTGGGCAGATGAGTTATTGTGCATTCCACAATGTCAATGGCTCTTTCCTTGCAATGTGCTAGGGTGCAGTTCCTTTCCCCTACAGCATTACTGTCAGCCACTTCTTGATTCCATGCCTTAGCTCTCTGTCTGCCTCTTTTGGCTTTCCTTTACCAAAAAGGCATTTCCTATATGTTCTCAGAGCTTCATTAAGGAAGTGTTTCTTCTCTAGACTAAAGTTGCTCTCCTGTATCTTGTTCCTTGCTGTTGCATCATGTTGTAACCTGCATTCCCATATTGTGGCAAAAGTGCTAAAGTGAAACCTATCATCTTTGTTTGATAGTTTCAAAAAATGTGGAACAAGCATTGCCATTGCATTAGACAAAAACACGTACATGGTAATATCCGATCCACACTGCACCACTACATCTGAGGTCTGCTTTTTATTTATTTATCTATCTATCTATCTATCTATCTATCTATCTATCTATCTATCTATCTATCTATCTGTCTATTTATTTATTATGCTGCCAGTATTTTCCACTACTCTGCTGTTATAGTAATACATATGTCTGTATGTGTTTGGAGGGTAGGGTAGTCAGTAGGTTATGTAATATATCAAATACTCCATAAATTAATTATATCAGCTAACATTTAGTCTGCATCTGTCCTTTACCCATTAGTACTGAAGCAAACATTGTCAGCCGTAGGTTACTTGTCACATGTAGACAGCACAGAAAAAGACACTTTAAAAAACTCCATCAAAAAACTATCAGCTGTCACGTCTTACCAATAAATACTGGCTACGGTTGAAGGCATCACAGGGAATTACACTGATAACTGCCTTTTCCTAATTCTTTTTTTTGTTTATCCCTGTTGTTGAAAAAGGGTTTTAGTTCACTTGCATTTTTCATGGACTGTTGCACAAGCAAGAAGCAAGGTGAAGCCTAAAATGGCAGCCAGACTTCAGCTGACATACGATGGGGCCAGTTTAAAAATTATTATTTCAAATTAGTCTCAGCTGCACTGTGCTCTGTGAATCACATCATAGCACACATGTGTATCCCATCTTATAAGTGTAAAGGCATCTTGCCGGACATGGGTGAGCTGTGCTTAACACGTGAACAAATGTGATTACTGAATGCACTACATTCATGCTTAAGCATGCCATACTTTGTGCAGCATATGTATTCATTTCTAAGACTAGCAAACTCAGTCCAGATTGAACTTAGTCTGATTGCTTTTATTCTACCTTATCTATTCTCCCATTTACAGCCCCTGCCACAGGGTACCAAAAATACCAATCACCTATCTCAAAAAAAAAGAAAACATGTTGCAAAACACTAACTCACAGGATTTTCTGCTTGATTTTCCTAGAGTTGGCTAAGTGATTCATCCTCCTGAAAAATATTACATGAATCATGTTCAGCATATATTCACAGCCTTGAGCACATGCAAAATACAGCTGTGATATCACATTCTAAGAATATTAGTATTAAAAGAAATACAAAATAAAAAAATGCATAGGAAAAACCTCTGTCCTGATATTAAATTCCAAGCAAGTTTCCATTTATTTAGTCAAAGAAAATGGAACTGGAAAAAAAAAATTTCCATCGTTTGACCCCCCCCCCCCCCCCAATTTTTGTTGGCTTTGTCCAAAATTCTCAGGAAAAGAGGTTGAGAGGTATGTGCTTATTCAATCATTCTCCTTTTGTTTTTCTTTGTCTGTTTCTTTCTCATAAGCCCAAGCACACACACACACACACACATACACACACACACACACACACACACACACACACACACACACACACACACACACACACAAAATTGTATTCATACCTCTCAGCCTGGAATCATCAAAAATCTAGACAAAGACCCATGAAAAATAGGTACAAATCTGTATGCTGATTAAAATAAAATCTGCATACATACTTGTGTAACCCTGCCCATTCCAATGGAATTGTGGGATACCAACTTTCAAATGCAAACTGAAGAAAAGATAACCAAAATATGGCCCCAGAGTCCCCCTGCAGCCATTCCAATGTCCCATAACTAGGATATTTTACCCCATTTACCATAAACAATAATGTGCATACTGCTTTCCTTCTATAATGAATATCTGGATTTTACATTTTAGAGCACAAACACTAATAGACATCTGCTAAACAAGGCACTACAGTCTCATAATGAAAACAAACTTAGCATTAAAACTTCTTTGCCCTTGAAACTCACATTCAAAGAAAATGCATCTGGCCAATGGTGGATAAAGATTACCTTTGGGCTGTTTTTAAATCATAGGCCCCTTGCACACGAAACATACATGTGTTCTTTGATACCCCTTCCTGACTGTATTATTAAATTATATTCCTTGTGTAATACAGCACACTTGTTAGAGTGTATTTTAAATTCATTATTTTGAACATTTTTCCAGTAAGCAATGAAATAAAATGCATGAACCAATAATGACAAAACTGCCAATTCAGAGCATTTCCATCATAAAAGTCTAATCAAACTTCTACAATCCACCAGTATCAGTAAATATGCAAAATCTCATAAGGAGTAAAAGTCATCTAAATAATTCTACATTAAAGAGATCTGTAACTAATGAAGAAGTTGCTGCTAGCAAACAACTTTACATTTCTTTGTTTCATCTACAAGTAAAGTGCCTGTTGCCTTTGAAGAATAAATTGCCTAAGTTACATTAAAAAATTATAAGCTAATAAAATTTCAATGGAGAATGGATGGCAAACTGACAACAGGTTCATAGTTACTAGGTATTTCCACCAAAGGAGGACATTCTCAGGACTGCAGCATCCACCCCCCTTTAAAAGTACAATGCAATACAATATCAGCAATCCATCTACATACTGTGGGAGTAAAACCCACAGCCTTCTGCAACAAAAGCAAGTATACTACCTGTTCTGCTACTAACAATGCAAGTAGACTTGCATAAGCAGCACTAAACTTCTCTTTACCTGAAGAACTATGCAGCACAAACGATCCCACCATATATGCGTCTTTTGAGCTTCCTAGTGGTTTTACCTACATAAAAATCCCCGCATATATCCCACACTGCAATATACACCACCCCTACAGTATCCCATTTACAATATGTACTTGTCTCTATTTCTATCTCTCTTTGGGATAAAAATAACATTTGTCCTTTAAAAATGTAGGAACATTGTGAACATCTCCCACATTTAAATGTTCATGCACTCTTAGCAACATTTCTTTTCTTTTTACTCTCCAGGACTTCCTTAATATTTCTACCTTTCCTGAAGGTGAATCTTAAAGATTCATCAAAAATATTGTTCAAATCAGAAAAATTACTAAATTTGTGCCAGTTGGAACTCACTACATTCTTAATCAATGTAGTTTCAGTACTAAAATTTTAAATGAAATTGCTACTCCAATTGATATCACTCTGGTCTGTCCTGGACTTTCTTTCCTCTGGGGTTTATGGGCTTCCCTAATATTGGGGCAAACTTGTTATGTCTGTCTTTTTTTATTTCATCCAAGATTTCCTCTATAAGGGGTATGGGATATTCTCTTTTCAAAAACATTTGTCTCAGTTTTCCACATTCTGCATCAAAATCTTTGTCATCTGATGTCATCCTGCTACTCCTAATAAC
This sequence comes from Protopterus annectens, assembly GCF_019279795.1. Taxonomy (NCBI): domain Eukaryota; kingdom Metazoa; phylum Chordata; order Ceratodontiformes; family Protopteridae; genus Protopterus; species Protopterus annectens. The sequence continues at coordinate 647,167,496 of NC_056741.1, forward strand.
TTGCCCCCTTACTATTCCCCTCTTATGGGAGACGGGGTGGGCACTAGTATAGTGAAGGTAGGAGTTTGAAAATGTACTTTTCCTGAAGACATTGGATTTAAAATATTAAGTCTCCCATTTTTTCTAATAAAACATCTAAAAATTCAAGTCTTTCATAGGAAATGTTGTGGGAAAATTTAAAAAATTTGATGATGTGGTTAATATAATTAATAAACTCCAATAAATTTTCCTTAAATCTCACCCAAAAATGCATATATCATCCAGGTATCGATAATTCCAATATTGGCTATATTGGGAATTTAATATGTATTTATCTTCCCAAGTGGAGAGTACCAAATTGGCGTACATGGGAGCACAACTTGCTCCCATTGCTACGCCACTGATCTGTTGGAAGAACTCTCCATCAAAAAATAAAAAGTTATTTCTAAGTACTAATTCCATCAGCTCAAAGTACAAACAAACTTTCTTGTGCTGAATATTGTGCTTAAACCTTAGAACGTCCTCAAACCATTCCAGTCCTATACTGTGAGGTATCAAATTAAATAAATCATGAATGTCCAAGGTAACAAAAATAAGTTCTTCATGGAATAACTTCTGGTTAATACTTCTCAAAAAATCCCAAGAATCCTTCAGGATCCCTTCCCTCTCTGTCCAAACTTTGTTTAACTCCCCATCTAAATATTTGGCAAGAGGATATGTTTTAGAACTTCTTGCTGCCACAATGGGCCTAAGAGGTGGGTCATCCACATTTTTGTGGACTTTAGGGATCCCAAAGATAGATGGTACCTTAGGTTGATCTATAGTCAAATATTGGAATATTTCTGAGGTTATAGTACCTTTGTTTAAAGATTCTTCCAGCACGAAATCTATCTTACGATAGGCTATGTTGATTTCATTCCTGGAAACTCTAACATATCTGTCCATATCATTGAGCATGTCCAACATTTTGGCAGAATAAATAATGTCATCCATAAGCACCACCCCTCCCCCTTTATCTGGCTTCATAACTCTTAAGTAATGATTTTCTCTGAGTGCGACTAATAACTGGATTTCTTCCTTAGTGAGGTTGAAGAATGTTCTTCCTCCCTTGTATCTGGATCTAATCTCTTCTTCTACCTGTAGTTCAAAATTCTTTAGTTGTGGGTGGAGGGGGTTATGTATTTTTCTTCCTAACAGGGGTAATAATGTTGTAAGCATGTCCTGTTCTATTGTTAAATAATAATTCACGGTTCTTTTTGCATACAAACATTTTTAAATCAATTAAGGTCTGTGAAATGTTGCTAGATGAAGTTGGAACAAACTTTTGTCTTTTGCTAAATAATTTGAAATGGGTCAGGGTGACTTCCTCAACGCTATAATTGTAAATACTAAAACTATGAAAAAATGTCTGTTCCCTATAAGATCGGTGGTATTGCTATCCTGGTTGGGAGTATAATCCAGGAGCCCACTCCTATCTGGGCTTAATAATTCTTCCCGTTTAGGTAGCCTCCTCTGTAATTATAATAATAGTTTACAGGTCCTTGCCTCTTAATTCTCTCAGATCGTCTAAGGTCAGGAAAATCATCCATGTTATCTAAATCATAACCTTTTCCCTGGTTGCTAAGGTTTCCCCTAGTGTCCTCATGGTGCCCTGAGGTCTAAGTTTTCTAGGGGAACTCTATTTCCAGTAGGGTGGGTCATATTTTGGTAATTCCTAAACACATTCTTTTTAGGTTTAGGGTACATATCTTATCGCTATATTCAATGATGTCCCTATCTAATTTTTTTGCATTTCCTTAAATAAATCAATTTACACTTGTCCTCAATTTTGTCCTTCATGTTAAAATACTTAGCCTTGTCCTCTTTGACAGAGAACAATAAATCATTAATAATTAAATTGTTCACTTCTTTAATGGTAGTCAATAATTTCCCTATTTCTTGGTCATTTTCCTTGATGACAGCTTTCACTATCTAAATACCACAATTATTAAAAATTTTTAACAGTTCCTGTTGGAACTCACTCCCTTCTTTAACATTGTTTGGATACTTATAAATTCTGAGCCCTTTGGGCACTATCCCTGTATATACACACTCTTTCAAATAACTGTTATCCAAACATACCCCCGGATTCATGAAGCTCGGCGCAAGGCCGGTGTAAGGCCTGCACCGACCGTGCGGCGTATAAATGGTGTAGTAGCACCATATGCATATTAATGAAGGTGGGCCGCTACCACATCCACGTGCATAGGACACGTGCGCAAGTGCATGGGGCGTTACTAAGCTGCGCCCGGAGGCGTGTCAATGTCAGCTGGCGATGTGCAACCTAAACTGCTGAATATTATAGCCTGCCTGCAATAGTAATCGCACCTATCAGTGTCCGTGGATAATGAAACGTATGCAAAGCATGCAAGACAGTTCCCGGCCAATCAAAATGGAGAACCAAACAGTAATGCACGAAACATAATATGAGTTACCGTCCATGGAACAAATGATATTTAAAATTGTGTGTCCGTAATGTACTGCACTGTCAGAAGTTATACCCAGTGGAAGTGAAGCGCATCATGTCAGCGCGCTATCAATACACACGTCTAGCCCCATGGGTATGGTCACCAGCAGTCTCACAGTGGTAGTGATAGTACACAGCTGGGCAGTTGTGGCTATATAACAACCGTAAAGAAACCTGACAGTCCACATTGGATACCAAACACACAAACATATGCATATTAAAATGTGCTATACACAGGAACGTAACCGTTACATACACATAGGATGCAATATGCGGAACCAGGATATCCAAAAGTAGAACCCATGCATGCAAATGCAATACGCAACAACCCCTGTATAGCACATAACCCGCACCCATGTCTGAATGTCCACCAAATCCAGCTACCAGCCTTGCGCTTCCGTACACCTACACATAGCGGGTATTCCCCATATGTAGTAGGAAGTATCGTCCTAGGCAGTGTCCGGATTGCAAATATGTATCCCACATTTGTAAACATCCCATCACAGGTACGTAAATCCAAATGCCCGTGCGTTAATGTTACGGCAAAATGTGTGTACATCCCGCATGGGATAAGTAACCTGTTGAAACCTCAGAGTTGTTTACATGCCACGGTGTCCATTACTGTACATATCTGGACAAAACATGTATGTGCAGTCACGGTACTGGTCAGTATCTACACAGACATGCAATTCATACTATGCAGGATGGAATAGCTGTCCACCATGCAGGTCACCCCACTAGGGTTGCCACCCGTTCAGATGGCCAAGGTGGGACATCCCTTGTAGAAATGTGAGAATTTGCAGGATAAAACATACCCCGGCCTGTGCAAAGTACAGAATTACACGTGTATGCCAAGATAAAAGCTAATGCCATAGCATTTGAATAGCTTATCTATCCCAAATAATAGTTATGTGTACCAGATACAAAATACCTGTATCATGCAACTAGTACAGAAATGAAGAAATATATTATTGTCTTAAAATCACAGGACATTTGCCATGTCTTGGGTGTCGTTGCAGGACACAACTGTCCAAAGTGGGACCTCCACTCGCAAAGAGGAACAAGTGGTAACCCTACTCCCCACTGAATTATCGACAGTATATATTCAACTCAATCACATATTGACACCACCTCTCAACCTATTACAGCAACAAAACCTGGACAAAGCCTAAAAGGATGGGTGGACAAATAGGGACAGATGTAATTACTGCTCTCACAAGCTTCGAAATTTCAAGGAATAATAGTATGAACATAAGCAGGAAATGCTGTGAAGGATGTGGGGTAGTCCCCAGTATTACAGAGGTCCGTACATATATACTGTAACAAGCTATCACATATGTTGACTGTACTACTGCATACCCGTAGTTAATTCATAGTTAAGTCATGTGCAAAATAATAACCCTCGTAAGAATGAATACAGGAAATAGTCAAATGTGAATGGGAACACCGCTCACCATGGATTATGTATTGTAACCGCCCCCACCCATATTATGTATTGCCAACATCATAAGCTGCTGACAGGTGCCCAAACACCTGTGTCTGTAAACACAGATTAAATGTCTAAAATGGACAAACCCTGTCCATGTGCTTTGTCTGACATTTGAACATGGTCAGGGCAGTTCCGTTCACCAGGCGGACAAGCCTAAACCCAGATCACCACATGAACACCCTGACAGTTAAAGACCTGTATGTGTCAGGACTATAAGCCTTTGGGTTCTGAATATCCCTGCAGTGATGAAATATGCAGCGTGGGTCCAGAGCAGTAGGGAATAGGGAATGTGTAACATGTAGTACCCCATTTTTCCCAGCAGGAGAATGGATGCCTGTGACGTAAGTGAAGCGGTGAGGCATATGTTAATGTAGCTATGTACTATGGGTATGCATATAAATGAGTCAGAACACCAAACGTATAGTGGTTACAGCATCCGGCCAACGTGAATGCAGTCCCAGTTGAACAACGACTACAGCACATATAATGTGAAAGTGTAAT